>NW_018397266.1:2095378-2102034 GCF_002168275.2 Theobroma umbraticum
CTATTTGCAAAAATCTCAAGGGTAAAATTTTTTCGAAAATCGTCTATGGCATTTGCCTTCAGGGTATGATCCTCCAAAGTGATCAACCACTACAACGAGGCAATAACCCAATCCCCGTAATTGTGCAAATCTTGTTGTATCAGGATTTTTACATTTAACTTATACCTCATCTGCGTCAAAGATTGCTTTTAATGATGTGAGCTGATAAAGTACTTGGCTTGGTAGCATATAATGGGAAACAATGTTGTTATTGGACTCATTTGCTTATCACGTAAGTCAAACTTCGTTGCATCTGTCTGACTATATGATTAGTTGACGAACGTTATACCAATTCAACAAGTTGATATGCATTACCACCCAGTGGCCATTGAAAAAGCACGGTACGAGAATTGAGTCAACCTCGTGCCATGGTAAACCCCATGGAGAACTCCCACCCCTTGTATACTCAAGCACGTGGTCTGGCAATATCGCCTTAGTCACCTTGAATGTCTTATCGGTTGAGGGAGGCTTCATTTTTTGGCTTAGACTCGACAAAATAAGTTGTCAATTATGTCATGCACAATAGTTAGATGCTATAGACCTCATACATTTGAATAATTACAACTCATTAAAATATAATATACTTACATAGAAATAGCTATCAACGATGCATATTCTCTGCTTGTAAAGATGTGGATGGTGTTCACGCACCCGCTTACACATGATGCTGATGCATGCATCAATGTGTTGGTTCTCCAACAACTTAGTCGGCATCTCTAATCGCTGAAAAAAATTAGGGTTCTCTTGTCCTTCAATGCCCAGAATGTTAACCTTGTATATTTATAACACCCACATCAAAAGGTCTATGGAATAAATACCCTAGAATAGTTAACCCTAATATCGTGTACTGTTATCATTTTACCTAGCTTACTTGTTTTTCATGAAGGACTCATATTTGTCCTTTAAATTATCTTTTGCTATACGTTGGACTAATAGCAGGTTAACTTATGGGCTTCGAAGGTATTTGCTGGCTAAGCTCACACATGCATCTTCGACTTGAGTTGGAGGTGGAGTCTTAGAAGAAGGTCTAATCTCACCATTCGGAAGGGCTTTTGGTGGAGTTGGGACACAAGCAGGACGTGAGGAAGTTGTAGTTGGACTACTAGCAAGATGAGATGTCTTTTTGACCTGAGGTGGTGGTGGAGCCTCAAGAGAAGGTGGGCACCGACGATGCTGATAGGCCTTTGGTGGAGATGGCATAAGAGTAGTATGTGCGGAAGTTGTAGTTAGACTACCCAAAGGATGATCTTCAATCAAGGTAGTAAGAGGTGAGCTTGAAGCCGATGAAATTGACTAATTCATGCCATTTGCTTCATCAAGATCAACCCTAGTACCGTTGCTTTTTTTGTTGCCCTCACCATCCTCTTCACCCATCGATTAACTCTAAACCATTGAAAAAATCAAACACATTGGAATAGTGTATACATCGCACATGTTATAACTCATGTAATGAAAAAGATAAAAGCTCATGCCTCATAACTATCGATCAACTGATCGATAATTCAATTTTTCAACCCTTGCAAGTGATTGTTGGATATGCAAATGTAGTGACTACATCTACAGTTGCATCGCCCACTGGATCTCCAACTACTTGGCTTGCTGCATCTTCAATTGCATTGCATGCATATGCATCTGCATGTCTCAGTCAACCTCCGTCTGCAATGACTACATTGCATTTGCATGTCCATTTACATATCTGTCGACAATGACCATAGGTCCTTCTTCCATTCTGTTTACATCTGTTGCATCTTTCGCTGAAAGCTCATAGTCATTTAAAGACGCAGTGGTGAGTTACGCACCTGAGTAGGATAAGCAGCAGTAAAAGTAAAAAGAACAGTAGCATTAGGAGTCACGGTAATTACAGTAGGAGCATAAGCATGAGGAGTAACAAGAAAAGCAGCATAAAGAGTCGAAGTAAGAGAACCAAGCACTTTAGCAGCACCCGAGGCTTCAGTAGTAGTGAACCAGGAATGGACTTCCTCATCCGTGGTGCATCTCCACTTAACACCTCGTCTTACCGTACTTTTCTATTTGCTGTCCATGATCTTTTTTCTTTGCTGGGGAATGAATTTTGACTAACCCTTTAACTTCCATGATGGAACGTATTGCTGCCTTTCAAAAATATTAACTTCAATTTCAGTCTAATACGCGGTCAACATCTATTCCGCAGTTGGCTACAATGTCCTGACTGCGCACAACTACACCAAAACATACATTGCCATTAGGTTTAACCTTCATTACCTTATGATAAAAAATAAAATAAAATTTAATCAAAATAAAAAATATGGTTTATTTACTTACTTTGCCTTCTTTCTCCAAATTTGCAATATTAGCGTGGAAGCCTATAGGCCTCTCGTCACACTACCATTTCAGTATTCTTGGGCAAACCTGTCCAAACTGGCACTACCTTCTAAACAAGCTTCGAAATTCAGGAATTGCTTCCAATGCTTAAAACTGCACATCAATTCTGAAACATTTTTTACTCACAACATAAAATCTTATGCAAAAAGAATAATGATAAACATTAGGGTATGGCACATTACTTGAAATGCCCATATAATTCTGTAAAGGTGGTAACATTTCTTCTTTACTACTCCCACCGCTGAAGGTTCGAAACCCCTCATCAAGTAATCGATAGTCAGACTCCAAATGTATGTGCTCCATGGGAATGCATTCCAGTCGTCGATGTTTTCAACCAACGACAACAACCATGGAATCACTAATTGTCTGTAGTCTTGATCGAATAAAACATTGCTCGCGATCAAGACGAGGGCCATCTTGGTCGCGTAACCCTCCTATTGAAACTGCCCTCCCTTGAGTTCTCTAAAACTTGTTGTATCTTCACCTCGTTCCCTGGTCCCCAATATCGCTGGTGAATTCCTTTAGGGACGGCTTCGTAAGGATTGACAATAAGGGCCAGTATGGCACCAAACTTCAATCCTGTCACCAGGCATAACTCCCTCTTCGAAAATCGAGCCTTCATTTTGCCTATGGCAAACTATAACTCACCCTCAATGGCTTTGGGTTCATTGATTCTGCGCAGCATTAGGTTGTGCACGAGACTAGCCTAGAATATACTCTTCTTTGATTCGACGCCCATCATATGCCCAAAGCATGCTCTCATCAAGGTTTCCAACTCATTTATTTTGCACAGCATCTCATGTATCACATACAGATACGACCGCTTACAATGGATGCTAATGCCACCATTGAACCTCTACCGATGCCTCGACACATAAAGCAAAAATTCCACATTACCCTACTTTGTTCTTGTGATGGCCATCTACACATAAAACAGATAGCATTTCCATTTTAGTTTAGTTAATACCATCATTGTAGGTTAACAATAAAAAAAAGAAGGATTTTTGAGAAATAGCTTTCTTCAGAAGCTCACTCCAAAAATGACCCTCACAATAATTTTAATTGTTTTTAGACAGTCCTAAAATAGAATAATTAATGCAAGTGTTGAGCATGGATTATTAAGTAAATCAACATATATATATTAAAGCATTATAGTTGATCCAAAATAATATAGAATGAACACAATGTCTACCATGTAATGCCATACAGATAAATTTCATACAGTTATGAAACTCGTGCAATTTCATACAAAACAGTCATGCAATGCCTTATCAATAAGTAATGCAATTGCTAACATTAAATCACGCAATGATCTATAAACAAGCCACACAATGCTAAGAACAACTAATCGAATCATGCACACACTAAGTGACGCCATGCCTAAACAATATTCATGCAATAACCCATCAATCACTCATGCAAAGACCTATCAACCAATCACGTAATATTAAACCCTAATGCAAGCACGCAGAGCCTAAGTGACGGCATGCCTAAATCCAGTTATCTTGTCATGCAATAGCCTATCAACTAGTCACGCAATGTTAAACCCTAATGCAATCACACACACCTTAAGTGACGCCATGCCTAAATCCAGTTATTCTGTCATGTAATGATTTATCAATAAGTCATGCAATGACCCATGAACCAGTCACGTAATGTCATACCCTAATGCAATCACACATACACTAACCCCAAGCCAAAATTCAGTCATGCTGTCACGTAATGACCTATCAATAAGTCATTCAATCACATAACAACCAGTTACGCAATGTTAAACCCTAATGCAATCATACTACCCTAAGTGACCTCATGCCAAAATTTAGTCATGTGCAAGGTGCCAACCATGTAAGCAAGCCCTCAGTCATGCAATATCTAAACCCTAAACCCAATTCCTATCAAAGAGTCATAACGCATATGTATCAACCAGTCACGCATGCCAATCACTTTTCAACCCCAACAACATTAACAACACCACCTTCATGTTTATATTCAACAATTTCAAACAATAAGAATATCAATATGAATAAGCAATATGTATACGTTTATACTCAAAAATCATAAATGAAAAACATGAAGAATAGCCATTTCTCCATATGGTTCAAAATAAAATAAAAATATATTATACCTTTTTTCGTGTAATGTGAACTTCCTCTCACTGCTCAATATGTAAACTACCTTTATGCGAATAATAATCACTCTAAATGCTTTTACTACTGCAAAAATGCTTGAAAGTTGAACTGACGAGGAATGTTTTCGATAGAATTGCTTCTGAGGAGATGTACGGTCTATCGATGAGAACTGAGGAGTTATGAACCTTATAAATATACTTGACCCGTTAATAGGTTTCGGATTGAGACGAGAAGCCAAACAAATGGGTCAGTTTTATTGAAGATAATTTTGTTTAAATTTTAATTCTCTTAATTAAAAATAATTAAAATTATAAGAAAATATATTCTCAATATGCATGACACCCATTTAAAAAAAGAACTCTAATTAATCTTTACTCACTGAAAGATACATGTCATAAAAATAGACGTGGGGCACCAATTGGGTGGGTAGGGGACTTCTATTCGTAGATGAGACCCATATATTTTTTTTATCCTCTTTATAAGTTTCTTGGTGTCATTCGACGATCGTACAAAGCATGGCAATGGAAATGGCTTTCTGTCTTTGTTTAAAGTCTGTTAATTGAGATAAAGGCTTGATAATCTATGCCAGTGCTTGTACTACAGATTCCTAGCTTTGCTTCTATTTTTGCTTTCGTATTCCCCTTCCTTTGCAGCTAAGAAACCCCCAGACTTTGCACTCTTTTTTTTTTTTGTTTTGTGGGTTCTTTTAAAGGGTGAGAGCTGAAACGGGTTTCTATAACTTTATTTTTTTTTTCTACAGATATTCAGAGGAAAATATGGGAGGTGAATGTTCAAGTAAGAATAGAGTAGTGACTACAAAGAATCTGGGTTTTATTGATGCTGTGTTTTCATGGTCTCTTGAAGACATATTCAATGATAACCTTTACAAGGATCAGGTGGGTTTACCCCGTCCTCCATCATCATAGTCATCATACGTGATTCTTCAATGTTCTTTTTTTATTAAAATCTTATGTTTCTCATGTTATTTTGCAGTTTTTGGAGTATCTTGGCCTTTTATAGAAGTTGAATACAATAATACCTGTTGCATATGTTTTGAAAGGAGATGCTCTTAAAAGAATAGCTGTAGTTGTTAAAACTTAGAAGAATATTTTCTTGTATGGGTTGGGCTTTTTCTCCAGCCCAAGCCCATTTCTGCGTTCGTGTCTTATGCGCTTCTTGCTTATGGATGTAGCAATGGACTTATGACATAACGCCAGAAGTGGCATATTGCACGTTTATGTTGGAAGTGAATCGAGCATAACTGAAGTTTGCTTGGCACAATAAGACTTGTGACGTTTGCTAAAGGGAATTAGGAACAAAAGGCAGCATAAGTATAACTTGGTATTTACTTACAATTAAACTCTCAGATTTACTAATAAAATCATGTCTTAGTGTAGTTATTGTTTATCTGATAAAATACTTCAGAATTTTAAATTGCCCATGAGTTGATCTTGAGGCTGCTTAATTAAACCATGGAGCTGAACAAAGATTGAAGACCATAAGTTTGTTTAATGATTGAGCTTGGTATCAAGAGGTTGATATTTCCTTCCGCTTAAGCTGACCAAGGGGAATCATCCTCTTTTATAAAGCCAATCCCGAACTGGTTCCTATGTGTCCATGCATGTTAGCTCATTTTTTAGCCTTAATTATGTAGTTTGCACTTAGCTCCCTTTCGCTTTCGATTTGCATTGGATTTTGCGTTTGAGTTATTTATTTTCAAACATCATGGAAAAAGATATAAGAGGTTTGTTACTGGCTTAATCTGCCCCAATGGCTGTCCATGCAAGCTTTTGCTTGTATATGTCTGAATCAGTTGAGCTATATCAAGAATTGAACTCTTTGTTACTTTTTCTGCTTTCTCAATTATAGTTGTGTATTGACTGCTTTGGATTCATCTGATCTTTCGCATTTAATCTTAATTTCTAGGTGGAAAAAATTCCAGTTTCATTTCAAACCACGGAACATTATCTTGGGTCATATGTTTTGCCATTGTTAGAAGAGACGCGTGCAGCAATACGCTCATCTATGGAAAGTATAGCTAGAGCGCCTTATGCTGAAGTGACATATCTTAACGAGGCAAAGCCACACGGAACATTGTCGTTTGATGTAAATGTTGATTACTGGAGA
>NW_018397266.1:2102044-2103230 GCF_002168275.2 Theobroma umbraticum
GTGATCGTGTGAAGGAACCATATAAAACATTGCCTGGAGATATTTTCGTCATAGCAGATGCTAAACCTGAAACTGCGTCTGATTTACAAAGGGTAGGAAGAACCTGGACGTTTGCTTTAGTCACTAATATTACAGCGGATGACGATGAGGAAAATAGCTCATCTACTTCCTTCAAAGTGAAGGCACTGGAAGACATTGCATCCAAAGATGAGATGCAGAACTCACTATTTGTAGTTTTCCTGAGGAACGTAACCACAGAAAGACGAATATGGAATGCATTGCACATGAAGGAAAACCTAAAGATTATCAAAGAACTTTTGCCCACTGGTTCTGTGGTATGTTTCTTTAGTTTTATATGTTTCAACGTGTAACTGCAGAACCAGTTTTGTGAATATATAGTTATTGTTGTTGTTGTTATTTTGAGGAACAATTTTTTGAGGACTTTATAGTTGTTTTACACTTACATATTTGCTGGAATGAATATTTACTCAAATTTCATGTTGTATACAGGTAGAAGAAAGCTGCGGTCTTTGTTCCTGACAGATTGATGGAACCTTGAATGAGATGTTTCTGACAAGTTTGCTGTCTCAACTGAATGGATCTCAAAGGAAGGCAGTTTCGGCTTGTCTTAACAAAGTGCAGTGCAACCACAAGGCTCATGTGGAACTCATTTGGGGCCCACCGGGAAGTGGGAAAACTACAACTGTTAGTGTCCTGCTGCTTACTCTGTTGAGAAAGAAATGTAGGACACTCACTTGCGGCCCAACCAATATTGCAGTTACAGAAGTAGCTGCACGTGTCCTAAAGCTGGTAAAAGAAGCCAGAAAAACACCCTCTGTAACAGATGATCAATTTTGTTCCTTGGGAGACATCCTCTTATTCGGCAGTAAAGAGAGACTTAAGGTTGGTACCGAGATTGAAGAAATATTTCTGGATTATCGTGTAAAAAGGCTTACAGAGTGCTTAGGCCAGCTGGGTTGGTGGCACTGCTTTACTTCAATGATAACATTTCTAGAAGATTGTGTCACTCAGTACCATATTTTCTTGGAAAATGAATCAATCAAAGAGAGGGAACATAATCGTGAAAATGAAAACCATGAGAAAGAGTGTTGCAGTGAAACTGAATTTAAGAAGGCGAAACACAAATCATTTCTTGAATATGCAAGAGAAAGATTTGTCTCTACAG
>NW_018397266.1:2103240-2103517 GCF_002168275.2 Theobroma umbraticum
GAGAAGATGTGTCTCGATTTTACACACCCATATACCCAAAATCTACTTTCAGGAACATAATATCCAAGACTTGGAAACTCTTTTTGACTCTCTTGATTCCTTTAGAACTGTGCTGTTCCTTGAGGATGTAGTTTCTGAAGAAGTGGAGGAGCTCTTTTTACTTTCGACAGATGATAAATTGCTTCCCCAAAATTTTACCGAAACATCACTCTTGTTGTGCTCGGTAAGAAGCCAGTGTCTTTCTGTTTTGAAAGGCCTCCGTGATTCTCTTCAGGAA
>NW_018397266.1:2103643-2104187 GCF_002168275.2 Theobroma umbraticum
ACTTGAAATGAAACCACTGAATGTGTTAGTGATTGATGAAGCAGCACAGTTAAAAGAATGTGAATCAGCCATACCCTTGCAACTGCCCGGTATAGCACATTCCTTTCTTATTGGTGATGAATGGCAATTGCCTGCTACAGTTCTAAGCAATGTATGTAAATTACACTTTGTTTGTTGTCTTCCATTTCTCTCTAATGTTCCTTTGCAATTTCTCCCCTCCTTTATTTTTAGAAGAAAGTTTATTAACTTTTCTCTTGTTTTTTTATAGGTTTCTGATGAAGCTGGCTTTGGAAGAAGTTTATTTCAAAGGTTAACGACATTGGGTCACTCAAAGCACCTTTTGAATATTCAGTACAGAATGCATCCGTCAATCAGTTGCTTTCCAAATGCAAGGTTCTACTCTAACCAGATGTTGGATGCACCAAGCGTTAAGCATTGGAGTTATGAGAAGCATTATCTTCCATGGCCTATGTTTGGTCCTTATTCCTTCATAAATGTCTGCGGAAGAGAAGAAGTTGTTGATGTTGGATATAGCCATAGAAAT
>NW_018397266.1:2104197-2104508 GCF_002168275.2 Theobroma umbraticum
TAGCTGTTGTGCAGAGGTTGGTGCGAACTCTGTACAAAGGTTATTATAACAAAGCTTAATTTGTAGAATTTTTTTTTTAAAGATATTGTTTCACTTAAAGCTGCATTTTATCAATTAACTGGCTTATGCTTTTTGACTTCTAGTGACTGGCATTGGTCTTTAAGGAGATAGTTCACTATGAGTGCTGATGGGGCCTTCTCTCTTCTTCATACTCAAATCAGAAAGCATTCTTGTATTATTAGATTGATTTGCATTTGTTGCTTTTGCATACAGCATGGAATGGCTCAAGAGAGAAGCTCAGTGTTGGTATA
>NW_018397266.1:2104518-2106021 GCF_002168275.2 Theobroma umbraticum
ATGCTGCTCAGGTTGTTGCAATTCAGGAGAAACTGGGTAGGAAGTATGAGAAAATTGATGGCTTTGCAGTCAAGGTGAAGACCGTTGATGGGTTCCAGGGTGGTGAGGAAGATATTATAATAATATCAACTGTGAGATCAAATAGTTCAGGTGCAATTGGGTTCATGTCCAATCCTCAAAGAACTAATGTTGCTCTTACAAGGGCTAGGTATATCCCTAGATTAACTTGTTTCAGTTCAGTTTTTGCAATTCTGTGAATAGTTGCAATCTGTAACTGGGTTTTCAATGCCTTCTCAGGCACAGCCTTTGGATTTTGGGGAATGGAGAAACGCTGGCCAAAAGTGAATCTGCTTGGGAGGCTTTAGTTCATGATGCAAAAGCTCGTTCTTGTTTTTATAGTGCTGATAAAGACAAGGAATTGGCAAAAGCTATTTTAGATGCCAAGAAAGCTTTAAATCAACTTGATGGCTTGCTTAGTGGCGACAGTGCTCTTCTCAAAAGTGCTAGGTGGAAGGTATGTAACTTACACTGGCTAAAACTTGCTATTCGTTCTTCTTGTTATAACAAGTTGTCAGCATCAATTTATACTTGAGGTTCGTACATTCGACTTGAAAACTTATGTTATCTTATATACTGGTGACCTTTTTTTCAGTATATTGTAGTTAATGAGACTCCATTAGAGATTATATGCATTTTATACTTAGTGGTAAAAATTATTTTCTTTTCGTTTGCCATGACTTCAGCAGGTTCTTTTCAGCGATTGCTTTCGAATGTTGTTCGGGAAGCTGAAATCTGTCCAGACCAAGAAATTAGTTTTAAACCTTCTAGTAAAACTTTCCAGCGGCTGCCAATCCAAGAAGAGAAAAGTGGATTTAATTTCTGAACATGACCAAGTCCGCAATAGAAGTTTAACTCCGAGTTAGTAAAAACTCCTGTAGATTCTTTCCATATTACCAAATCAATTCCATTCACCAAACCAGCTGATTTCATTTTATTTAAATTGTAACAATAATTTGAATTTGTACTATAAATAACTTGTACTTGTGTATATATATACACTTACGATAAATCAATGAATTATTCTCTTTATAAGGTTTCTTCGTGTCATTCGACGATCGTACAAAGATGACAATGGAAATGGCGGTCTGCCTCTGTTGGTAAAGTCTGTTAAGTGTGATAAAGGCTTGATAATGTATGTTAGTGCTAGTACTACAGATTCCTA
Organism: Theobroma umbraticum; assembly: GCF_002168275.2. Classification (NCBI taxonomy): domain Eukaryota; kingdom Viridiplantae; phylum Streptophyta; class Magnoliopsida; order Malvales; family Malvaceae; genus Theobroma; species Theobroma umbraticum. The sequence continues at coordinate 2,105,741 of NW_018397266.1, forward strand.
GCTTTGCTTCTATATTTGCTTTCATATTCCCCTTCCTTTGCAGCTAAGAAACCCCCAGGCTTTGCACTCTATTATTTTGTTTCGTGGGTTCTTTGAAAGGGTGAGAGCTGGAACGGGTTTCTATAACTTTCTGCTTTTTAACTGCAGATATTCAGAGGAAAAGATGGGAGGTGAATGTTCGAGTAAGAATAGAGTAGTGACTAAAAAGAATCTGGGTTTTATTGATACTATGTTCTCATGGTCTCTTGACAACATATTTATAGAAAAAATCAAATGACACT
>NW_018397266.1:2106031-2107779 GCF_002168275.2 Theobroma umbraticum
AGATAAAGGAATTTCCAGCAAGCTGAGCTAAGAAGCAGAGCAAGATGAGAAAAATATTTTTATCAACAAGCAACTGATATCTTTTCATTTCTTGTATTTATATTAACTCTTGCCTCGTGATTACAAATATTCCCACAAATTTCGGATCTGTGATGAGCACAAAAAAACAGAATAAGACAGCTGAGCACTAACAACCAAAACGACAAATTTTAGTGCCAGCAACAGTACTTAGCATATGGAGAAACAACTAGAAGAAGAGAAATTGAAAACATGAAACGACACTCAGCTAAGTCGTATGACTATGCTGTTAATAACAATACTCATATAAATGACACTATAGGCAGCGTTTCAATAACAAAAATTAAATTTAAACGATGCCGCATAGACACCCTTTTACTTCCTTCTTCAGCACTGTTGACTCATGCCCTTATTTGAATTTTTACCTGCTGGAATCATAAACTTCAACATTCAATGATAACCTCTACAAGGATCACGTGGGTTTACTTTATCCTCCATCATCATCATCATCATCATACTCGATTCTTTGATATTTTTTTGGTTTATTAAAATCTTATGTTTATCATATTATTTTCCAGTTCTTTTGAATATCGTGCACTTTTATTGAAGTTGAATGACTACTGTATACGTTTTGGAAGGAGATGCTTGTAAACGATTTGCTCTGGTAGTGACAGCTTAGAAGAATATTTTCTTGTTTGGGTTGGGCTTTTTCTCCAGCCCAAGCCCTTTTCTGCGTACTTGTCTCATGTGCTTATTGCTTTCCCTCCTGCCCATCTTTTATAGATATAGCTATGGACTTATGGCAGCACGCCAGAAGAGTCTTATTGTTTATGTTGGTCGTGAATTGAGCATAACTAAAGTCTGCTAAAACATCGCACAATAAGATTTGTGAAGTTTGTTAAACGGAATTAGGAACAAAAGGCTGCTTAAGTGTATAACTTGGTATTTTCTTACAATTAAACTCTTATGAAATTTTACTATTAAAATCATATCTTAGTGTAGTTTTCGTTTATCTGATAAAATACTTTACAACTTTAAATTGTCCATGAGTTGATCTTGAGCTTGCTTAATTAAACCAGAGAGCTGAACAAAGATTGAACACCATAAATTTGTTTAATGATTGAGCTTGGTATCAAGAGGTTGAAATTTACTTGAGCTTAAGTTGACCATGGGGAATCATCCTCTTTATAAAGCCAATCCCGAACTGGTTGCTGTGTGTCTATGCATGTTAGCTCATTTTTTAGCCCTAATTATGTAGTTTGCACTTAGCTCCCTTTGGCTTTCCATTTGCATTAGATTTTGCGCTTGAGTTATTTATTTTCAAATGCCGTGGAAAAAGATGTAAGAGGTTTGTTACTGGCTTAATCTGCCCAAATGGCCGTCCATACATGCATTTGCTTGTATATGTCTGAATCAGTTGAGCTATGTCAAGAAGTGAACTCTTGTTACTTTTTCTGCTTTCTCAATTATAGTTGCGTATTGACTGCTTTGGATTCATATGATCTTTCGCATTTAATCTCAATTTCTAGGTGGAAAAAATTCCAGTTTCATTTCAAACCACGGATCATTATCTTGGGTCATATGTTTTGCCATTGTTGGAAGAGACGCGAGCAGCAATACGTTCATCTATGGAAAGTATAGCTAGAGCGCCTTATGCTGAAGTGAAATATCTTAACGAGGCAAAGCCACATGGGACATTATCGTTTAATGTAAATGTTGATTACTGGAGA
>NW_018397266.1:2107789-2108972 GCF_002168275.2 Theobroma umbraticum
GTGATCGTGTGAAGGAACCATACAAAACGTTGCCCAGAGATATTTTCGTCATAGCAGATGCTAAACCTGAAACTGAGTCTGATTTACAAAGGGGAGGAAGAACGTGGACATTTGCTTTAGTCACCAATATTACAGCGGATGACGATGAGGATAATAGCTCATCTACTTCCTTCAAAGTGAAGGCACTGGAAGACATCGCATCCAAAGATGAGATGCAGAACTCACTATTTGTAATTTTCCTGAGGAATGCAACCGCAGAGAGACGAATATGGAATGCATTGCACATGAAGGGAAACCTAAAGATTATCAAAGAAGTTTTGCCCACTGGTTCTGCGGTATGTTTCTTTAGTTTTGTATGTTTCAAACTGTAACTGCAGAACCAGTTCTGTGAATTTATTTTTATTATTGTTGTTATTGTGAGGAACAATTTTTTGGGAAATTTATAGTTGTTTTACCTTTTTATAATTGCTGGAATGAATTTTTATTCAAATTTCATGTTGTTTACAGGTAGAAGAAAGCTGCAGTCTTTGTTCCTCACAGAATGATGGAACCGTGAATGACATTTTTCTGACAAGATTGCTGTCTGAACTGAATGAATCTCAAAGGAAGGCAGTTTTGGCTTGTCTTAACAGAGTGCAGTGCAACCACAAGGCTCATGTAGAACTTATTTGGGGCCCACCCGGAACTGGGAAAACTAAAACTGTTAGTGTGCTGCTGTTTACTCTGTTGAGAAAGAAATATAGGACACTAACTTGCGCCCCAACAAATGTTGCCATTACAGAAGTAGCTTCACTTGTCCTAAAGCTGGTAAAAGAAGCTAGGAAAACACCCTCTGTTCCAGATGATCCATTTTGCTCCCTGGGAGACATCCTCTTATTCGGCGGTAAAGAGAGACTTAAGGTTGGCACCGAGATTGAAGAAATATTCCTGGATTATCGTGTAAAAATGCTTACAGAGTGCTTAGGCCCGCTGGGTTGGTGGCACTGTTTTACTTCAATGATAACTTTTCTTGAAGATTGTGTCACTCAGTACGATATTTTCTTGGAAAATGAATCAATCAAAGAGAGGGAACATGATCGTGAAAATGAAAACCTTGAGAAAGAGTATTGCAGTGAGACTGATTTTAAGAAGGCGAAACACAAATCATTTCTTGAATACGTAAGAGAAAGATTTGTCTCTACAG
>NW_018397266.1:2108982-2109910 GCF_002168275.2 Theobroma umbraticum
GAGAAGATGTGTCTCGATTTTACCCACCCATATACCCAAGATCTACTTTCTGGAACATAATATCCAAGACTTGGAAACTATTTTTGACTTGCTTGATTCTTTTGAAACTGTGCTGTTTCATGACGATGTAGCTTCTAAGGAAGTGGAGGAGCTCTTTTTACTTTCGACAGATGATAAATTGCTTCCCCCAGATTTTGCCGAAACATCATTCTTGTTGTGCTTGGTTAGAAGCCAGTGTCTTTCTGTTTTGAAAGGCCTCCGTGATTCTCTTCAGGAACTTAAACTACCAAGTGCTAGGAACAAGGATTCGATAATACGATTCTGTTTTCAAACAGCTTCCATACTCTTTTCCACTGCATGCGGTTCACGTAAACTCTATAAACTTGAAATGAAACCACTGAATGTGTTAGTGATTGATGAAGCAGCGCAGTTGAAAGAATGTGAATCAGCCATACCCTTGCAACTGCCCGGTATAGCACATTCCATTCTTATTGGTGATGAATGGCAATTGCCTGCTACAGTTCTGAGCAATGTATGTAAATGATACTTTGTTTGTTGTCTTCCATTTCTCTCTAATGTTCCTTTGCAACTTTCCCCCTCCTTTATTCTTAGAAGAAAGTTTATTATTTTTTCTCTTGTTTTTTTATAGGTTTCTGATGAATCTGGCTTTGGAAGAAGTTTATTTCAAAGGTTAACGACATTAGGTCACTCAAAGCATCTTTTGAATATTCAGTACAGAATGCACCCGTCAATCAATTGCTTTCCAAATGCCAAGGTTCTATTCTAACCAGATCTTGGATGCACCGAGTGTTAAGCAGAGGAGTCATGAGAAGCATTATCTTCCATGGCCGATGTTTGGTCCTTATTCCTTCATAAATGTCTGCGGAAGAGACGAAGTTGATGAAGTTGGATATAGCCATAGAAATAT
>NW_018397266.1:2109920-2113268 GCF_002168275.2 Theobroma umbraticum
GCTGTTGTGCAGAGGTTGGTGCAAACTCTGTACAAAGGTACTTATAACAAGCTTAATTTGTTAATATTTTTTTTTTGAGATATTTTTTCACTTAAAGCTGGAATTTATCAATTAACTGGCTTATGCCTTTTGACTTCTAGTGATTGGCATTAGCCTTTAAGGAGATCGTTCACTTTGAGTGCTGAAGAGGCTTTTTCTACTGTCTTCATTTTCAAATCAGAGGCATTCTTCTTGTATTATTAGATTGACTTGTATTTGTTGCTTTTGCATACAGCGTGGGTTGGCTCAAGAGAGAAGCTCAGTGTTGGTATAATATCCCCCTATACTGCTCAGGTTGTTGCAATTCAGGAGAAACTTGGCGGGAAGTATGAGAAAATTGACGGCTTGGCAGTGAAAGTGAAGTCAGTTGATGGGTTCCAGGGTGGTGAAGAAGATATTATAATAATATCAACTGTGAGATCAAATAGTTCAGGTGCAATCCTCAAAGAGCTAATGTTGCTCTAACAAGGGCTAGGTATTTCCTTAGATTAACTTGTTTCCCTTCAGTTTTTGCAATTCTCTGAATAGTTGCAATCTGTTACTGGGTTTTCAATGCCTTCTCAGGCACAGCCTCTGGATTTTGGGGAATGGAGGAACACTGGCCAAAAGTGAATCTGCTTGGGAGGCTTTAGTTCATGATGCAAAGGCGCGATATTGTTTTTTTAATGCTGATGAAAACGAGGAATTGGCAAACGCAATTCTAGATGCCATGAAAGATCTAAATCAACTTGATGACTTGCTTAATGGCGACAGTGTTCTTTTCAAAAGTGCTAGGTGGAAGGTATGTAACTTACACTGCTAAAACTTGCTTCTATCAAGTTGTCGGTATTAATTTATATTTGAAGTTTGTACATTTGACATGAAAACTTATGTTATCTTACATTCTGGCAACCTTTTTTTATCAGTATATTTTAGTTAATGAGACTCCATTGGAGATTGTTTATAGTAAGTGGTAAAAATTATTTTCTTTTTGTTTCCCATGGCTTCAGGTTCTTTTCAGCGATTACTTTAGAATTTCATTTGGGAAGCTGAAATCTCTCCAGACCAAGAAATCCGTTTTAAACCTTCTACTAAAACTTTCCAGTGGCTGGCGACCTAAGAAGAGAAATGTGGATTTAATTTGTGAAAGCTCTTCTATGGTCTTGAAACAATTCAAGGTTGAACATCTTTATGTTGTCTGCTCCATTGATGTAGTGAAGAAGCATAGGTACACTCAGGTGTTGAAGGCTTGGGATCTTTTGCCGTTAGAGGATATTGGCAGACTGGTTAAACGCCTTGATGGCATCTTCAAAATGTATACTAATGATTTTATCAGTCATTGCAATGAGAAATATCTGGAGGGGTATGTGACCATAATGATATTACTAACTTGTAAATATTAAATGTTCCTTTCTTGAATATGAATGTTATGCAATCATTTTAAAACTCCTACATTGTTTTACCTTTTTTTATCATATCTAGGTATTTGGAAGTTCCCAAAATTTGGACAACCTCATTTGATATTGTCAGGTACAAGACGCTAAGCCAAGATGAAAGGGAGAACACTTCAAATGGCAGTGCTTCAGATGGTAGATGTTATGTAGAGAACTCGAAAGTGAGTGAGGGCTTGCTGTTGATGAAATTCTACTCTTTATCATCAGGTGTTGTGAACCACCTTCTTTCTGATCAGGATGGGAGAGAACTAGAACTCCTATTTGAGGTGACAGACCAGGAACTCGATATAATTCAATTCCAAAGAAGCAGTTTTATACTAGGAAGGTCAGGCACTGGGAAGACTACTGTCTTAACCATGAAGTTGTTTAAGAAAGAGCAATTACACCATTTAGCTACCGAAAATTTGGATGAAGTCGGCACAAATAACTCTTATGAAGTCTGTCGGGCAAACAGAATCATGGGTGGTATTGGAGGGACTGAAGCAACTGTACTGCGCCAGCTTTTTGTAACAGTCAGTCCTAAACTTTGTTATGCTGTGAAACATCATGTTCTTCAATTGAAAAGGTGCGTTGGATAATGAGTTGAAACGATAGCTTCGTTGTAGTATAAAACTTTGAGTTTACAATTGGCATAAAAATAAATCAAATGATGACTTCATTGTCTCACCACAAAAAGCTGATAATCTTTCATGTGCAATTTTTCAGAAGTTTGAAACAATAAAATCTTTGAGAAGATTTACATCTAAAATGCTGGCAAGTCTTTTTTTAATTTTTTTTCATCTAAAATAAGTCAATTTTTCATGGACTTGCAAGTTTCTCAAGCTTTAGAGCAAGAACTGCATAATTGCATCTTATAAGTCATAGCATTTCTAATTGAGTAAGGACCTCTACTGTTTATAAGTCTGCAAAGTGTTTTCCTGACTATTTATTTTTCAGACCTTTGATAGTCTTTTGTCTACGTGTGTATGTCCTCAATGAATAATGGTTTCTGCTTCTAAATGGTAAAGTTCAAAGGTTCTTTTTATGTCTGTGATCATAGATGGTTGCAAGAGTGTTGCAAGTTGCACTCTTTTTCTTATTTACAAACAAGTCGCAATTTTATTAATAATTCGAAGGTGATTATTTTGGTTCTGACTTCTCATGTAAATTAATTTGATCAACTTGTTAATGTAATACTCAACTCAGGGTACTTTATTCAGCTGCATGGAGGGTTTTTTTCCTTTTTCCCAGTGTCACAAGCCTTGTTAAACATACAGGTTTGCCAGCGGGGGAGATTATTCTCAAGAGAGTGCCCTGGAAGATGTGGACGATATTGATGGTGCAGCACAATTCAAGGATATTCCGGATTCATTTGTTGATATTCTTCCTAAGGCATACCCTCTCGTTATAACTTTACAAAAGTTTCTGATAATGCTTGATGGAACAATCGGTAAGTCTTTCTTTGAGAAATTCAATAATGCTAGGGAGCTATCAATAACAAATTGGGAAGTTGAGGATGCACCAATTTTCTGACAAAACTTTATAAGAACAAGGGAGGTCAATTACGAAAAGTTTTGTTCAACTTATTGGCCCCATTTTAATGATAAGCTGACAAAAAGCCTTGACTCATCCAGAGTCTTCACAGAGATAATGTCTCATATAAAAGGTGGCTTGAGGTCAGGGGATTCTTGTGATGGCAGACTCAATGAGGAGGATTATGTGAAACTATCTGAGGGTAGGGTGTCTATCTTAAGTGGACATGAGAGACAGACGATATATGATATTTATCAAGATTACGAAAAAGTGAAAAGAGAAAACGGTGATTTTGATATGGCTGATCTTGTGATTGATCTTCATCGTCGACTTCAAAATGAAAGGTATGAGGGTGACATAATGG
>NW_018397266.1:2113368-2113595 GCF_002168275.2 Theobroma umbraticum
TCTTGATGAAACAATATTTAAGTGCTTCTCAGAGGCACAAGAGTACCCGAGGTGAAGTATTAACTTCTCGAATGATTCTAGATCATCATCTTCAATTAAATAACTCAAAATATGAATGGATAGATGAATTGGCCTTTGATCTAGCAAGCTACTCAGAAGAGCAAATTTCTAGTAACCAGGTTAACACCGAGACACTGGTCTACTTTTGGAATTTCTGGAAGGATAAA
>NW_018397266.1:2113605-2115390 GCF_002168275.2 Theobroma umbraticum
TATTTGAGTATCTTGATCATGCTGAAATCCAAGATATTAGTGATCATAGAAGATATGAAGAATTCTGCTTGAATTACTTTGGTGTGTGGAGACATTTTAATAATCGACATACTGTCTATCTTGTGCTGAATTCCAATGCTGAATGGCTGAGAAAACTGGATTACAAATATGTTTGCAGTAACCAGAAACAGGTTTCTATGTCTCGCCATCAATTTGTCTCAGCTGCAAGGAGTTATTGGTGTTCAGAACTACTCTCTGTTGGCCTGCAAGTTTTGACAAAGCTTGAGAAATTCTATAATTTCCCAAAAAAAAATTCTCTGTCATCCTTCTATCAAAGCAGGTCTCTTACTCATATCTACGAGGTCGCAACTTTTCTCTTGAATTGCAAGTTTCTGAACAATCAGCGTGTGGACAAGGATCTGATGAAATTTGTTCAACTTTCAACGAAGCACTTCTTTGGCTACATATTTCCTCTTGATTGGCGAGAATCACTGAGGGAGAACATTATCTCTCTGAGGGGAACTGATATCTCAAAGAATTTACTTGAAGAGGTTATATTTGAAAAGATCAGGTCAAAGAATAGGTTGTCTTATGGGGAAACTCGAATGGTGGCATTGATAATTCTTGGAACTGATCAGCTAAACAATGAAATATATGGGAAGATTCTTGAAGGCTTAGAATGGAATACAGAATGGAAGAACTTCATTGGGAGTCTCAAAGAGGATAGAGGTTCTCCTGCAGTTTCTGCAACTGGCCCTATCAATGTATTTATCGGGGGGAATAGAAGCTCAGAATCTACAACTGGATCTTCTTCTGCTGGTCATATCAAGGAAAGTGGGAATGAGAATAAAATTATTTTCAAGCTCCATGAAGCTTTACAAGTTACGTATAAAGCTAACTGGAGGAGCATATCTGATTACATGTCACCAGTTTGTTTCTTGTATCTTGTTGAGCGCTATCTGGTTTTGTAATCCTACTTCAAAGGTTACCTTTTCACTACCAAGGCTACTTTTGTCGAATGGCTTATCTACCAGGATGGGATACCTAGCTCAACTTCCAGTTTTGTGACTGTTGAGCACCAATCTTTGGAAGGCGTTCTTAAATTTGTAATTGAAATGGTCCAGCAGTTACTCTATTTTAAGCGAGATACAGTAGATTGGATCAGAAAATTTCATACAAATGTGAAGGAGAACCATTCACTGCTGGTTTTGAGATTGGTTGTCATAATGTGTTTGCTTCATTTGAACTTTCATAAGTCTGAATTTACGTAAGTGTCTCAATTTACTTTTTGACTTGCTGGGTCAAAAGCATATTACAGAACTACTGCCCTGGGATTTCTGTGATGCTCTTCGGAGATGGCGGAGATATAATTCTCTGAATATTGATGTAAATGTGCTTGGTCAAGCACTCAAAAAAATCAGGAACCCTCTCACAATTGTGAGCATGGCGGGAAACTGTCCAAATTTTGCATGCCAGGATGCTATATTTGTTGATATGAAGGTGAATCCATGCAAGGAAGAAGTATTGAGAGTCTTGTTCCCTAAAGCTGCTAATTTGTGTGGCGAAGTACTTCCTCCAGCCAGTTACAATGATGGGAAGAGCTCAAAGGTTGTTCTAACTTTAAGCTCTGGTTGTCTGCTAGATCAAGACATGAATGCACAGAATCAAAATAACAGTGACATGCTGAGCTCAAAGGTTGTTCCAACTTTAAGCTCTGGTTGTCTGCCAGATCAAGACTTGAATGCACAGAATCAAAATAATAGTGACATGCTGATTAACCATGTC
>NW_018397266.1:2115400-2131334 GCF_002168275.2 Theobroma umbraticum
AAATTGTTGAAGCATTTAAGGCACTGGGTGAAATCAGAGATCAATGGACCATTATGTTAAATGCTTCAAGAATGAGGGTAATTGTTATAATCATGTGATTAGACAAGCATTCTCAAATGCCTTGTTTTCCTTTTAATTAATGATGCTGGTATTATTTTATCTGTTATTATCATATTTATTGTTATTTTTGTGTTATCTCATCACCACTTTTTACTGAATTTTTAGGGGTACCTAGGAAAATGTATTTTCCTCCTAAATGCTGCAACAGAAGGATGTTTGCAGACGAAACCTGCAGGTAGTGAAGACGACTACTTCTCAAGGGAGGCAATCAGCATGCTAGATGAAATGAAGCAACTCCATACTCAACTGGAACCAAGGTCAGTACGATGTATTATTTGCCTTTTCCATATTCCATATGTAGTTGTATGACTCCATCTTTACACCAAATGATTTGTGCACAGTATTTCCTTAGAAGCTCCTTCTACTGCTTCATTTTTTCAGTGAGCTGAAGCTTGAAGGTAGCATTTCAATAATTGGAGCCCTTTGCGAGGACCTGCATTCCAGAAGGTCTACACTGGAGCCTTTTCTGCAGCGGCTATTCTTGCAACAAGATGAAAATCTTATATCTGATGAATCTGGTGGTCAATGTGATGTGGAAGAGATTAGTAGTAAGGCTGAGGAATGTAGTGAGGGTAAGAAGCCAGCTTCAGAAGCTCCTGTGACTTGCAGATCCCAAGGGAAATATAAATCCAAGAAAAACAAGAGGAATCGTGGCCGAAAACATAGGTAGATAAGGATTCCCTTAAATTCTAGAGGGTGTATATAAGTTGAGAACTCAACCTTCTATATGCACAGTAGTATATAACGTACTTTGCTTATGGCATAGACCTTTTTATTTTTTGAGAGTTACCATAGAACTTGTGCTATGACTTGAATGAACCAATGCATCTCTTTATTTTATGAACTTGATGGTGGAATCTACAGTCTCAAGTGGGCTTGCAGCAAACCACCCAAACCCAATGTTTGCTTCTACGCCACTCTGCCTGGTCCTTTACCCGACCTTTGGCGGCAGGGGTTGCATGAATGATGGAGTTCCATTTCTTCGAGACCAGGCTAGCAAAGGATCTGTTATAGAGCCAGCACCATAGCTCTTGGGCTTCCCTTCTAGACTTTGTTAATAACATCTAATGCAATGTTAAACATGTTAACAGGTAATATGGATAATTTTTAAACTTATTCATTTTATATTAAATGTTATTTAATTTTTTTTATTTTCATTTTTACCTTAAAATATAAAAATGTTTTTCTTTTTAATATTAATATTAATATTATATCAAATTAATCTAATTCAATTAAACTCATTATTATCAAATATTTAAATATTATATTATAATTTAAAGACAAAAAAATATAATAATATTACATATTAACGTTATATAATTATAAGAATCAATAACTTTTAAAGATATTTAGGGTTAATTTTCACTAAGTATTATTATTATTATTATTTTCTAAAAGTATACTTTATGATTTTTAATGTTCATTTTTATAAATTTATGTCTAGATTTTAAATGATTAATTTTTACTATAACTATTTTTATCTTTATTATTATTCATTCATAAATTAAAATTTATAAGTGTTTAAATATTAAATACTTTTAGTTTAAAAGTATAAATGTAAATGATTAATTTTTACAAAACTTATATTTCTTTTACCTAAATTGACTTTTTATTATTACTCTTACTCATTTACATCATTATTTTAAAAATAGTTATTTCAGTTTTATTATTTTTTACGTACATTCTTATTAATTTACATTATAATTATTTTTATTATTATTATTATAATTTATTTATAAAATAAAATTTATAAATGGTTAAATATTTTTTGCTTGATAATATAAATGTAAATATTTATTTTATCTAAATTAACTTTTTATGATAATTTTTTAAATATATTTTTATAAATTATATTTTTTTAAAAATAATTTTATTGACACTAAACCGGTGTCCATGAAAAGCCTTTAACCTTTTTGGGTGAAGACTGGGCGTAGAGATTCAAGCTTATGCCAAAAGGAGAATATATACAATTACGTGAAAGGAGAACATACACAATCACGTGAGGAGACTGCTTCCCCCAAAACAAAAGAAACCTGAGCTGAACAAACAAAATGAAGCTTTCTACCCTTTCCTAACGACCGGTTCTGGACATCAAGCATGCTTCTCTAACCCAAAACCCAAGTAAGCTTGGCCGTCGTAAGACAAAATCAACCCCTGTCCAATCAAACAAACCATGAACCGTAACAAATCCTAAGGGAAACCTATCGAGATCCTAAAGCAAAAACTGCTTTCTGCAAAGGAGCCACCAGACATTGAAGTCGAAAACCAACATTAAAACGATGAATCGCTAGATCCTCCAGGCAAACAAGCAAACCAGATGGCTACTATGAAGGAGCAACATGGAATCCTCCCAACCTGAAAACAGGACAGCAGCAAAAGGCATTCCAGATCGACCTTCGAACCAACACCGCTTGAAGAACTTCACCAAGTTTACTTGAAACAAAAACTAAAACTAAAAGTGAGAACTCCATCCAAAAGTCGCGAAGGCCCTTAAACTGTTTTGAAGCTCTCCTCGGAAGAAGAAAAGGAAAGAGACCGCTGGAAAGCCAAATCATGAATAACACCAGCAGACCCAACAACAGAGGCGGAGGGAGCGGGGTACCCCAAAATTCTAAATTTATGCATATATGTTTTTTGTTTTACTTTAAAATTTTATTTTTATTTTTAAAAATTTATAATTTCATCTTCTCAAATATTAAATTTTTCAATTTCATCCCTTCAAACTTAAAATCTTAACTTCACCACTGCCCTACAAGAACTGTCACACGCCTTTACAAGGGAAGAAAAAGCCAAGACTACCTGAATAACGAGAGAATCCTTTCTATCAAACTTGCCAAAAGTAGCCATGGGAGCGAGGAACAAACCCCTTGGTAACAACAACATCAAAGCAACAAAACACAACGATCGTCCACGTAGAGCAACCAAAACAACAACCACCAGGACCATCATTCATGCCAACACAAAGGCTCCTCCCAGATCTTGAGTCAGTATCAGACCCTAACAGGAATTAAAGGAGAAGAACAAAAGCAGCAAGCAACCATAAGATGAAGTCACCCACCATCGCAATCAACCATCAACCTGTTATAGTTGAAACAAAAAACAAATGTTCAAAGCATTGAAAGAAGAAAAATGAAAACAGTAATGGAGAGAACTTAGTGAACATTGATCATCATCATAATTGAAAGAGATACCAGTATTTATATATAATATGCATGATTAACACTTGTACAGAACCACCAAGTGCTTAACATGAGATTAAAGTTAACATGCAATGCTTACACATTCAAGGACATGTAGCAGCGACATAGACTCTGGTTTACTAAACCAATAGAACAAAGCAAAATGGACACATGTCCAAAACTTAGTTAAACAAGAAACAAGACTCGAGCTAGTTTTTATCTCAACACTCCTCTTAAACACTAGCTTGATGAACATTCAGTTTGTTTCTCAGTTCTTCAAACCTGGGCAAAGGTATTGGTTTAATCAAAATGTCTGCAAGTTGATCACTAGAGCTGCAACATTGAATGGATATCTCTTTGTTCTTCTCAGCTTCTCTCAAGGCATGATATTTAACCTTGATATGTTTTGTCCTGCTGTGAAAAACAAGATTCTTCACCATAGCAATGGTAGGCTTATTATCTACATACAGTTTAGTTGGGGGCACACGAAGAAAACCAAGATCAGTTAATAATTTCTTCACCCAGATGGCTTGATTTGCAGGTATAGCTACTGCTATGTACTATGCTTTTGCAAAAGATTGAGCAGTTGTCTCTTACTTCTTTGAGTTCCAGCAGAAAGCACCATTTCCAAGAGAAAACATATATCTTGAAGTGCTCTTGCAGTCATCAATACATCATGCCCAGTCACTATCAGAGAAGCCAACTAAATCAACTGATTTTGCATCAGAATAAGTGAAGTGAAAACCTAGATCAGTAGTCCATCTCAAATGTCTGAGAACTTTTTTAGCTGTTGAAAAATGTTCAGTTGTACGTACCTGTATAAATCTCACAAATAGTTCACAACAAACATCAAATTAGGCCTTGAAGCACAGATATAAAGCAATGATCCTATGAAACTTCTGAATGATGAAGGATTTTCAAGTTAGAGCCCTTATCAACTGATAGCTTCTCATGAGTAACAAAAGGAATTCCTACAGTTTTGCACTCACACATATTAAACTTGTTCAGAACTTCAACAATATAACTTGATTAAAGTACATGGATCCCTGCATTGTCTTGAAGAATCTGTAATCCTAGAAAATAGCTCATCTGTCCAAGATTAGTCATTCTAAATCTGGTTTGCATTTCAAACTTGAATTTTGCAATTTTTTCTACATTTCCTCCCGTAACTAAAATATCATCTACATAGAATAAGATGATTAATGGATTTTGGACACCTATTTTCTGTACATATAAGGTTGCTTCATTGCAGCTTTTCTAAAATCCTTGACTCTTCAAATATTCATCAATCTTGCAACACAAGGAATGTGGTGCCTGCTTCAAACCATAAAGAGCTTTATGGAGTTTATACCCCTTGTCTCTGTTGGACTCAATTTCAAAGCCATAAGGTTGCTTGATAAATATTTTTTCTTGCAAATCACCATTCACAAAAGCTGACAAAGCTATCAGCAATCAAATGGTATCCATTCTAGCAATTGGTGTAAATTTCTCATGGTAGTCCACGTTAGGCAACTGAGCAAAACCTTTAACTACAAGCCTTACTTTATTCTTGTTCAATGAACCATTAGAATTAAACTTCTTTCTGAACATGACTTCACTCCAAGAACATGATGATGTTTAGGCTTATCCACTAACTCCATGTCTAGTTAAGATTTATCATTTTTAACTCTTCTTTCATAGTTACTTTCCATTCTGATGACTTAAATGCTTCTTCAGGTGTAGTAGGCTCAGACAATGCCATATTACAACTTTCATAGATATCATGTAAAAATCGAGTGCTTTTCACAAGAGGCTCATCCATTATCTATTCATTGTCAAGCATCTCTTCACTATTGATCGGATGGAAGTCAACATCTGCATTTGTAATTCTGGTATATCGTACTTGATTGAGCTCCCAATTCTAGTAGGCTCTTTCATCAAATGATACATGTCTGCTAACAGAAACTTTACCTGACTCAATCTCATAAATTCTGTAAGCTTTGTATTGTTGACTATAACTAATGAAAATTCCCATCTTTTCCTTGGGCTACAACTTATCTTTAAGTTCTTCAGGCACATGTTGATAACAAATAGATCTAAAAATCCTTAAATGATCTACAAAGGGCCTGATATTATGCCAAGCCTCATAAAGAGTTTTCTTGTTGACAATTTAAGTTATCAAGATGTTTTGCAAGTGAACTACAATGCTAGTTGCTTCAACCCAAAAGCTCTTTGGAAGCATTTTTTCAAATATAAAGCACCTAGACATCTCAACAATAGTTCTATTCTTTCTCTCATTTACACCATTCTGTTTAGGACAGTATGGAGCAGTTAATTGATGAAGAATACCCTTATTTTCCGAATAGCTTGTGAATTCTAAAGAAGTATATTCTCTTCCATTATCTATCTTTAAAGTCTTGATCTTGCAACCAAATTCATTCTCAACTATGGCTTTAAATTTTTGAAACATAAAAAACACTTTTAACTTGTGCTACATGAAATAGATCCAAGTCATTCTAGACATGTCATCAATAGAAATAACAAAGTATCTACTTCCATTTAAATGTATTTGCTTCCATTTAAAGAAGGTTTACTCATATGTCCAACAACATCAAAGTGAACTAAGTCTAGTTTGTTAATTGCTCTATTCAAGCTCGATTTGGGAAAAGGCTTTCTGGTCAATTTGCCAAGCTGACATGAGCTGAATATAAGGCCATGTTCATGCAATTTAGAAAGGTCCAGTAACAAACCAAAGGCACTTGCTTGCGGTAATGACTTATAGCTGCAATGGCCTAGCCTTTTGTGCCACAAACATGTTTGTTTTGATGAAGATTCTATTACAGACAAACACATATTTCCCCATTTTACAAGAAAACAATTTTTCACCATAGGAATAGACATCATGCAAATACCAAAAGATTCATAAATTGTGCAAGCATTATTTTTAAACACCAGCATATAATTATCATCAACTAACTAGCATACACTCAATAGATTTTGACTTATTTCAGGAACCAAAAGCACATTAAGAACATACCTGGTGCCTAAAGCAGTTTGATTTGTAATTGTGCCTTTCCTTGTAGCTTGTAATATATAACCATTTCCTATTTTTACTAAAGAACAATGATTAGTGTCAATTACAGAAAATAACTCAACCTTTGAAGTCATGTGATTTGAACATGCATTGTTAAAAAGCCACTAACTTTCATCTGCTGAACCATAATCTATAATAGCCATAAACAAGACTGACGTCGAAACGTTATGAAGACAAAAACTTTCTTTGAGTACAAGTAACATAAAAGATAACTTAGTGTAATTTAACTTAATGCACAAGTAACCTAAATAATATACTTCTGTATCAAAGACTTGCTTTACAACTTCAGCCTTCTGAACTTGTTTTGTAGCTTGTGGTTTCTTGTTTTCTATATCACCTTTATTCTTGCAAACTCTTTCTACATGTCTAAGCTGTTTGCCTGCATTACATTTGACCCTAAGTCAAAACTAGCAATAAGATTCTACGTAGCTTCTCTTCTTATAATAAGAATAAACTAAAAACTTTCTTTTTCTATTCTGAAGTCTTTCAGTAGGAGTACCAGCTTTATCTTTTTCTTTGATATCATTTGGATTCTTTTTAAATGAAGAATTTGCATGAGCTTTACCTTTTGCACAAACAGATAAAGCATGATCAACTCTTTCATTTCTCCTTGTTGTTTTCCTCTCTTCATCAACTTTCAAGGCACTCACTGAGTCTGATATTATGAGTTCTGAAATGTCTTTTACCTGTTCTAGAGAAGTAATTGTGGCATCAAATCTCTCTAATAAGCTTATCATAATCTTCTCCACCACTTTTACATCCGTAAGAGAATCTTCCATAAGTTTGATTTTGTTCATTAACTTCATCACACCTTCAACAAATTCACCCACTGTCTAATTTTCTTTCATTCTCAAAAGTTCATATTTGCTTTTGAGATTTTGCAAATGCATCTGTTTGTTTCTTGCAAACCTCAAAAACTCCTATTCAAGCTTACTCTAAGCTTGGTTTGCAATCTCACAGCCCATAATTTTATTGAAAATAGACTCAGACACAACTGAATGTATGAAAGATAGAGCTTTATATCTCTTTGCAATGTCTTCCTCATATTGCTTCACTTGTGCCTACGTAACATTCCTTTTCCGCATTGGAAATTCAGTCTCAAACTTAACAACATTCCAAACGTTAACACCTTTGAGAAATGCTTTCATTTTGATAGCCCAAATAGGGTAGTTAGAACTATCAAATGTAAAGGGTGATTGTTGTATAATAGTTGAAGTTGAAGTTGAAGTTGATATTGTTTAAAAAGGAGTTGGGTTCTGGTAGGTGAAGGATGAAATTTTAAGATTGTGTATTAGTATTTTAAGTGGCTTAAAGATCGGTTAATGCTCTAATACCATGTTATGGTTGAAACAAAAAACAAATGTTCAAATCATTAAAAGAAGAAAAATGAAAATAGTAATAGAGAGAACTTACTTAACATCGATAATCATCATAACTAAAGAGAGATACAAGTGTTTGTATACAATATGCATGATTAACACTTGGACAAAACCACCAAGTGTTTAACATGAGATTAAACTTAACATGAAATGCTTACATGTTCAAGGAAATGTAGCAACAACATAGACTCTAGATTACTAAACTAGTACAATGAAGCAAAATGGACACATGTCCAACACTTAGTTAAATAAGAAACAAGACTCAAGTTAGTTTTTATCTCAACACAATTCGTTCCCCTAACTCCTCTACCTCGTCAGTTAGTCAACTCCAAAAATAGAGGCCTCTTAATCATGAAGAAAGTCAAGGACCACACTCTTTATCCAAAACAAAAGGAACACAAGTCACCTCTCAATCAAGAGAAACGAAAAAATAAAGGCCATGACACACATCCAAAAGCCCTCGAGAAAGATGACAACACAAGTAAAGACCTATATTCTCTAAACTCTAAATCAAAACAGAAAAAATAATGTTAGAAGTGGGGAATTTTTTTTCATCTTCGTTTTTTTTTTTGAATTTTAGAAAAAGGATTTGAATTTAATTTTTAAATTAAACCAACCAACGAGTTAAATACTCAAATATTTTATCTTCGTATCTTTTATTTTTATTTTTATTGTTATGAAATATAACTAAAAGAACAACTATAAGAGAAATGTAAGAAAATGCATTTAGAGGGAGTAAAAAGATCTTATTCAATGTGTATTTATAAATAAAGTAAAAAGGTCTACTTATAGGTTAATAACCCGTTATCTAGATAGAATTTATAAAATAAAGATAATAATGAGGGATTAGATAGATGAATTAAATCTTACTTTTCATCCAAATCTAACTATAGATAACAAAAATAGATATTCATAAAAATATTCATAATACCCCATCTTAAATATCCATTGTATTAAGAATACGATTCATTAAAACTTATTAGGAAAAAACCTCATTGATCAAAATCCGAGTAAAAGAAAAAGCGTACATATTTCTTTTTAAGAATACGCTTTCGAAATATTACCTTATTAAAAACTTTATCAAGAAAAACCCAGTAGGAAAAACTTTGATGAAGGAAAAGAGTACAATGCATATTTTACTCCTCTTAATGACTATATTATTTAAGACTTTTAAAAAGACATATTTCGATCTTTTATACCAATTTTTTAAATGTTGCAATAAAAAGGGCTTTGGTGAACAAATCTACTAGATTGTCACTTGAACAAAGTTGTTGAACACTAATATCACCAATTTCTTTGAAATCATGAGTGAAAAAGAATTTTGACGAAATATATTTTGTATCTAAGATGGTCCAACTGGTCATATCAAACATTAAAATCATTAATAAACTTCTAGTTTACCATAGTATAAGTTTCAAGCATTATAATGTTTGTGTAGTACAATTCAGAGAACAAAATAAGTAATTTTTTATTATTATTATACACTTCTTACCTAGGATAATAAATGTAATATAGAGGTGTTAATTGTCCTTTTCATTCGTTGTCTTAATATGATATTTATTCAGACAAAAATATTTAATATTTAATATTTTTTTTGAGATGTAGAAACTAATACATTCTTTATTATAAACTTTTTTTATCAAAGTAGTTAAATATTGACTCTTCTAGAGCTTTAATTAATCATGTACTACCCAATATTATATTGACATTAATTTCTTCCATTGTCAAGTGAAAAAATATTTCTTATCTTGTTATAACAATATCTACAAGACATATATTTATATCATGGATATCATATCCAACAAGATGAATTATATTTTTTTTCAATAAAATAAGATATATACAATAAAAAACTTACAAGTTAACATAAAAAAATATAAAAAATATAATTAAAACACATAATAACAACATATCATTTAAATATAATAAAAATAAATTAAAGTATCTTTATAATATAATTATACTAAAATATATCAACTACTATTTTATTCTTGGATATTTCCATTACTAATCTTATATTCAATTCCTCTTTCAAAGTGGACAAACATCTTGATGTATTATATCAACTTGGCTACGGTTAAAATCATCACAAGATATTTTAGTTTTCAATAATACTTGATTAGTTTCAAGATATACAATACGTGCGTGACCAATGGTCTTTTATGCCACATCAATGATAATACGTTTTCTACATTTCTTTTATTCTGTCTATTTTTATCTTTTCAAAAATATTCATTCACTTTTGGTGAGTTATAAGTATCTATCCATTTCTTTGTGGGTTATCCATTTTTTTTGCGTTAGTGGATTAAGGTATCCATCCACTTCTAGTGGTAAAATTATCCGTCCATTTTAGATAGTAATACTATCTTTAGAATTAAAATAGTGATAAAATAAATTATTATAGCGACCTCTTTCATATCCATGATCATAATTATTAAATGATGTTGTATTCACTATAGAGAATGAATGGATTCATAACCATGACCATAATTATTAAATGATGTCGCATTCATTTTAGGGAATAGAATGATTCATGATTTTTGTTTGTCGTATTCATTTTAGAGAATGAACATTTATGATTTTTCATTAATAGCTATATAACAGTAAATTTACTTTCAATCAAGAGACAAAATATAATATATACTACATGATAGCAAAATTCATATTAAAGTTAATTTTTATGAAATAAAATATTAAAGAGATATCAAGTTACTTACCTAATTTGCTATAACAAAAAATTAAAGACCAACCATCGAAATTTTTTTAAAACTTGAGGATGATGAAAACAAAATAATAATAACACTTACTTAATTTGCTAAAATCAGAAATTAAAACCCAATTATTGAAATTCTTATGAAGCTTGAACGGTGATAAAAACAAAATAATACTTGATTCTGCTTCATTTAATATATATCCATTCACCAATGTTTCCATGTAATAATGCTCGAAATAAAGATTTTGCTATCATATATATATATGTATATAAGTATAACAAATATATGGTTAAATTTGGAATTTGGAATTTGCAATGGTGTTAATTAACTAGTTTAAATAATAATATTTTATTTTACCATTATATATATGAAGCACAATTTAGCAAGATCGAATTTTGTCGAATCTGCAAGAGGCAAAAATAGACAAAAGAATGAGGAAATTCTGGTTTTTTATTCTTCAGGGAAAAGAAAGAGATGTTGTTACGTTTTAAAAGTGACCAAAGGAAGTGACAAGCTATTTTCAACAAGACGAGAACTAGATGCTATAAATTTATACCACTGTATAAAGTTGTGATTCCTTTGTGATTAAGGATTTTCCTTTCAATCAAGGAACAAAATATAATATATACTACATGATAGCAAAATTCATATTAAAGTTGATTTTTATTAAATAAAATATTAAAGAGATATCAAATTACTTACCTAATTTGTTACAATAAAAAATTAAAGACCAACCATTGAAATCTTTTTAAAACTTGAGGATGATGAAAATAAAATAATAATAATACTTAATTTGTTAAAATCAAAAATCAAAAATCAAAACCCAATTATTGCAATCCTTTTGAAACTTGAAAGGTGATAAAAACAAAATAATACTTGATTATGCTTCATTTAATATATATATCCATTCACCAATATTTTCATGTAATAATGCTCAAAATAAAGATTTCGCTATCATATATATATATATATATATATATATAAGTATAACAAATATATGGTTGAATTTGAAATTTGCAATGGTGTTAATTAACTGGTTTAAATAATAATATTTTATTTTACCATTATATATATGAAGCACAATTTAGCAAGATCGAATTTCGTCGAATCCGCAAGAGGCAAAAATAGACAAAAGAATTGAGGAAATTCTGGTTTTTTATTCTTCAGGGGAAAGAAAGAGATGCTGTCACCTTTTAAAAGTGACCAAAGGAAGTGACAAGCTATTTTCAACAAGACGAGAACTGGATGCTATAAATTTATACCACTGTATAAAGTTGTGATTCCTTTGTGATTAAGGATTTTCCAAGTCCAAGAAGAAGCGTCTGCACTGGGTGATTGATAATCAACCAGAGGCTTGAATTGGAATACGTGGTGGTTAGCCACTGTCCCCAAGCATGCAAACAGCAAGGCTATGGACTGGGAGATGTTTGAAGAAAAGGGTCCATAAAGCACTAAATATTTTCTAACTATTTGAAAGTTACAAGGGAAAAAAAAGGGGAAAAAGAAGGCAAAAGAATTAGAGAAGACTTTGTAGTCAATAAGGGTGCGGAAGACGACTCAGGACCATCTCTTTTTTTATTCTCTTTTTTATGGAGATGGCCTTCTGTCTCTGTTGGTAAAGTCTGTTAAGTATGATCAAGTATGTTGGTGCTTGTACTATAGATTCCTAGCGTTGGTTCTATATTTGATTTCTTATTCCCCTTCCTCTGCATCTAAGAAACCCCCAGACTATGCACTCTTTTTGTTTTGTGGGTTCTTTTGAAGGGTGAAAGCTGAAACGTGTTTCTAACTTCCTATGTTTACTACAGATATTCAGAGGACGAGATGGGAGGTGAATGTTCAAGTCAGAATAGAGTATTAACTAAAAAAAATGGGGATCTTATTGATACTGTGTTTTCATGGTCTCTTGAAGACATATTCAATGATAACCTTTACAAGGATCAGGTGGATTTGCTTTCTCCTCCATCATCATTTATCATCTGCATCATACTTGATTCTCTGATGTTCTTTTCTTGTTTATTAGAACCGTATATTTATCAGATTATTTTGCAGACTTTTGAATATGTTGCACTTTTATAGAAAATTGAATATGTATTGCATCGGTTTTGGAAGGAGATGCTCTTAGCCGTAGTAGATAGAGGAGTATTTTCTTGTATGACTTGGGCTTTTTCTCCAGCCCAAGCCCATGTCAGCGTTCATGTCCCATCTTGCTTTTCCTCCTGCTCAACTTTTATAGTTATGGACTTATGGCAGCACGCCAGAAGTGGCGTATTGTTTATGCTGGTAGAGAATCGAACATAATTGAAGTTTGCTAAAACATGACACAATAAGAATTGTGAAGTTTGCTAAAGGGAAGTAGGAACAAAAGCAGCTTAAGTATATACTTGATACTTTCTTAAAATTAAACTCTTCTGAAATTTTATTAATAAAATCATATATTAGTATAGTTGTATCTGATAAAATACGTTACAACTTTTAAATTACCCATGTGTTGATCTTGAGATTGCTTAATTAAACCAGAGAGCTGAACAAAGATTGAACATCATAAATTTGTTTAATGATTGAGCTTGGTTTCAAGAGGTTGAAATTTCCTT
Organism: Theobroma umbraticum; assembly: GCF_002168275.2. Lineage (NCBI taxonomy): Eukaryota > Viridiplantae > Streptophyta > Magnoliopsida > Malvales > Malvaceae > Theobroma > Theobroma umbraticum. The sequence continues at coordinate 2,128,460 of NW_018397266.1, forward strand.
AAGCTTACATTGACCATGGGAAATCATCCTCTTTTAAAAGGTCACTCTCAAACTGGTTCCTATGTGTCCATGCATGTTAGATCATTTTTCAGCCTTAATGATGTAGTTTGCACTTACCTCCCTTTGGCTTTCCATTTACATCTGAATTTGCCCTTGAGTTATTTATTTTCAAATGCTGTGGAAAAAGATATAAGAGGTTTGTTACTAGCTCAAGCTGCCCCGGTGGCCGTCCATGCATGCTTTTGTTTGCATATGTCTGAATCAATTGAGCTATCAAGGATTGAGTGGATTCATATACTCTGTTTGAATTCATCTCTGTTTCTAGGTGGAAAAGATTCCAGTTTCATTTCAAAGCATGGAACAGTATACTGGGTCATATCTTTGGCCATTGTTGGAAGAGACACGAGCAGCAATATGCTCATCTATGGATATTATAGCCAGAGCGCCTTATGCTGAAGTGAGATATCTTAATGAGGCAGAGCCGCATGGGACATTATCATTTGATGTAAATGTTGATTACTGGAGAAACAGGTTCAGTGATCGTGCGAAGGAACCATACAAAACATTGCCTGGAGATATTTTCGTCATAGCAGATGCTAAACCTGAAACTGCATCCGATTTGCAAAGGGTAGGAAGAACCTGGACATTTGCATTAGTCACTAATATACCCGAGGATGACTATGAGGATAATAGCTCATCTACTTCCTTTAAAGTGAAGGCAGCGGAAGATATAGCATCCAAAGCTGAGATGCAGAACTCACTATTTGTAGTTTTCCTGAGGAATGTAACCACCAACAGGCGAATATGGAATGCATTGCACGAGAAGAGAAACTTAAAGATTATCAAAGAGGTTTTGCACACTGATTCTATGGTAAGGATATCATGTTACATGTTTGAGATTTGCTTCTGTGAATTTGAATTATGCTTGATAATTTGGTATTGCTATTTATCATATATGTTTGCATATGATGCGAGGGGAATATATATTATGCATCTTACAATACTGGTTATTCTTGGCCTTAATATTTGAGACATTGTGTAGGTTCAAAACTGTTAATGTACCATGACTGTTACAGCATCTCAGTTTCAAAATGTTATTTATCATATGTTTCATTTGGTTTGCATGTTTTTCAGTGTAACTGCAGAACCAGTTTTATGAATTCATTGTTACTATTGTTGACGTTGATTGAGGAGCAATTTTGAGGAATTTATAGTTTTTTTACTCTTATATATTTGCAAGAATGAATATTTATTCAACTTCATATTGTATACAGGTGGAAGAAAGCTGCAGTCTCTGTTCCTCTCAGAATGATAGAACCTTAAATGAGGTTTTTCTGACAAGTTTGCTATCTCAACTGAATGAATCTCAAAGGAAGGCAGTTTTGGCTTGTCTTAACAAAATGCAGTGCAACCACAAGGCTCATGTGGAACTTATTTGGGGCCCACCAGGGACTGGGAAAACTAAAACTATTAGTGTTCTGCTGTTTACTCTGCTGAGAAAGAAATATAGGACACTCACTTGCGCCCCAACAAATATTGCAATTACAGAAGTAGCTGCACGTGTCCTACAGCTGGTAAAAGCAGCTAAGGAAACACTCTCAGATGATCCATTTTGTTCCTTGGGAGACATCCTCTTATTCGGCAATAAAGAGAGACTCAAAGTTAGTGCTGATATTGAAGAAATATTTCTGGATTATCGTGTCAAAAGGCTTACTGACTGCTTAGGGCTGCTGGGTTGGTGGCATTGTTTTACTGCAATGATAACTTTTCTTGAAGATTGTGTCTCTCAGTACCATATTTTTTTGGAAAATGAATCAATCGAAGAGAGAAAACATGGTAGTGAAAATGAAAACCAAGAGCAAGAGTGTTGCAGTGAAACTGACAGTAAGAAGGGGAAACACAAATCATTTCTTGAATATGTAAGAGAAATATTTGCCTCAACAGCATTACCACTGAGAAGATGTGTCTCAATTTTATTCACTCATATACCCAAAATCTACTTTCTGGAACATAATATTCAAGACTTCAGAACTCTTTTTCGCCTGCTTGATTCTTTTGAATCTGGGCTGTTTCTTGATGGTGTAGTTTCTGAAGAAGTGGAGGAGATCTTTTTACATTCAAAAGTTGATAAATTGCTCCGCAAAAATTTTTCTGATGCATCACTATTGTTGTGCTCGGTAAGAAGCCAGTGTCTTTCTGTTTTGAAAGCCCTCCGTGATTCTCTTCGTGAACTTAAACTACCAAGTGCCAGGAACAAGGATTCGATAAAAAAATTCTGTTTTCAAACAGCTTCTTTACTCTTCTCCACAGCATGTGGTTCATATGAACTCTATAAACTTAGATTGAAGCCACTGAATGTGTTGGTGATTGATGAAGCAGCACAGTTGAAAGAGTGTGAATCAGCCATACCCTTACAACTGCCCGGTATAGCACACTCCATTCTTATTGGTGATGAATGTCAATTGCCTGCTACAGTTCTAAGCAATGTATGTAAATTATACTTGGTTTATTGTCTTCCATTTCTCTCTGATGTTTATTTTCAATGTCCCCCCTCTTTACTTTTAGAAGAAAGTTTATTAATTTTTCTCAATTTTTTATAGGTTTCTTCTGAAGCTGGTTTTGGAAGAAGTTTATTTCAGAGGTTGAGTACATTGGGTCACTCAAAGCACCTTCTGAATATTCAGTACAGAATGCATCCGTCAATAAGTTGCTTTCCCAATGCAAGTTTCTATTATAACCGGATCTTGGATGCACCATGTGTTAAGCATAGGAGTTATGAGAAACATTATCTTCCATGGCCTATGTTTGGTCCCTATTCCTTCATAAATGTCTGTGGAAGAGACGAAGTTGATGATGTTGGATATAGCCATAGAAA
>NW_018397266.1:2131344-2131664 GCF_002168275.2 Theobroma umbraticum
GTAGCTGTTGTGCAGAGGTTGGTACGAACTCTGTACAAAGGTAATTATCACAAGGTTAATTTGTAATGCCGTAATTTTCTTTTCTAAAGATATTGTTTCACTTAAAGCTGGATATTATCAATTAACTGGCTTATGCCTTCTGATTTCTAGACTGGCATTGGCGTTTAAGGAGATTGTTCACTTTAACTGCTGAAGAGGCTTTTTCTTTCTCGTCATACGCAAATCAGAAAGCTTTCTTCTTGTGTTATTAGATTGATTTGTATTTGTTGCTTTTGCATACAGCATGGGATGGCTCAAGAGAGAAGCTCAGTGTTGGTATA
>NW_018397266.1:2131674-2132528 GCF_002168275.2 Theobroma umbraticum
ATGCTGCTCAGGTTGTTGCAATTCAGGAGAAGCTTGGTGTGCAGTATGAGAAAACTGATGGCTTTGCATTGAAGGTGAAGTCAGTTGATGGGTTCCAAGGTGGTGAGGAAGATATTATAATAATATCAACTGTGAGATCAAATAGTTTAGGTGCAATTGGGTTCATGTCAAATCCTCAAAGAACTAATGTTGCTCTTACAAGGGCTAGGTATTTCCTTTGATTAACTTGTTTCCCTTCAGTATTTGCATTTTTGTGAATGGTTGCAATCTGTTACTGGGTTTTGAATGCTTTCTTAGGCACAGCCTCTGGATTTTGGGGAATGGAGGAACACTGGCGAAAAGTGATTCTTATTGGGAGGCTTTAGTTCATGATGCAAAGGCACGTCATTGTTTTTTTAACGCTGATGAATACAAGGAATTGGGAAATGCTATTTTGGACGCCAAGAAAGATTTTGATCAACTTGATGACTTGCTTAATGGCGATAGTGTTCTTTTCAAAAGTGCTAAGTGGAAGGTATGTAACTTACACGGGCTAAAACTTGCTATTCATTCTACTTGTTCTATGAAGTTTTCAGCATTAATTTATATTCAAAGTTTGTACATTGACTTGAAAAGTTATGTTCTATAACATACTGGCAAACTCTTTTATCAGTATATTTTAGTTAATGAGACTCCATTAGAGATTATTTATAGTAAGTGGTAAAAATTATTTTCTTTTTGTTTCCCATGGCTCCAGGTTCTTTTCAGCGATTACTTTAGAATGTCATTTGGGAAGCTGAAATCTCTCCAGACCAAGAAATCAGTTTTAAACCTTCTACTAAAACTTTCCAGTGGCTGGCGACCTAAGAAGAGAA
>NW_018397266.1:2132628-2132817 GCF_002168275.2 Theobroma umbraticum
CGTCGACTTCAAAATGAAAGGTATGAGGGTGACATAATGGACTTTGTTTATATTGATGAGGTGCAAGATCTTACAATAAGGCAGATTGCTCTTTTCAAACATGTTTGCAAAAATGTGAGTGAAGGCTTTGTCTTTTGTGGGGATACAGCACAAACCATTGCCAGGGGTATTGATTTTAGGTTTGAAGAT
>NW_018397266.1:2132827-2133768 GCF_002168275.2 Theobroma umbraticum
TTTTCTACAATGAGTTTGTTTTGGAATCAAAATATAAAGCAGACGATGGGAAAAAGTGGAAAGGTCAAATATCTAAATGTTTTAACTTAAGCCAGAATTTCCGTACACATGATGGTGTCCTAAGGTTAGCGCAGAGTGTCATCGACCTTCTTTACCATTTCTTTCCTTCATTTGTTGATAAATTGTGCCCTGAAACTAGTCTCATATATGGAGAAGCCCCAATTTTACTTGAATCTGAGAATGAAGACAATGCAGTTGCAACAATATTCAGGAACCATGGTAATGTTGGGGGACGTATGGTTGGATTTGGAGCAGAGCAGGTCATATTAGTACGAGATGATCGTGCTAAGAATGAAATTTTGAAGTATGTCGGCAAGCAAGCTCTTGTTCTGACTATAGTGGAATGCAAAGGTTTGGAGTTTCAGGTATGTGGTGTTTTATGATTATTCTTGTGTTCTACTATTGTATGATATGCTTATTTTTATCCCTGTAGGGTGCTTATAATTTATTTATTAATATGTGCTCATTGATAGTTTTCAGTTGTTTAGTTAATATTTTATTTCTCTACAAGTTCAGAACCTAAGATCAAGTTGGCTGGCTTGAGTTTGACAAGAAGATTAGGTTTATTACTTGTGTGTTTAATAATTGATATGGTCCACATGCATCTATCTTTAACAGTGCCTTTTTTCTGTCTCCCTAGTGTTTGTTTTTGCAAATTTAAATTGATTCATCCATGTCATGCTTTTATACATTTTGTTTCGGTAGGATGTATTATTGTACAACTTTTTTACTTCATCACCTTTGAAGAGTCAGTGGAGAGTTGTATATGCTTACATGAAGGAGCAAGGCTTGGTTGATGCCAGTTGGTTATTTCCAAGTTTTAAAATGGCAAAACACAACATTTTGTGCTCCGAATTGAAGCAGTTATATGTTGCTATCAC
>NW_018397266.1:2133868-2135554 GCF_002168275.2 Theobroma umbraticum
CCAGAGAATAAGAATTGCGGCCTCCTCAAATTGTGCACCCTTCCCAAGCAGATCAGCCCCAAGAAGAAGTTCACCTCTAAACTTCGCAATGTTTGCTGCCTCCAAGAAGTTCCCTGATTCCTCTTCCAGATACAGAAGCTCATCAAAACACCCAAAGGACTGCAAGAATGTTCGTATTGAACTCATTGAATCAAAAGCTCTGACATAATTCATCATTGTTCTCTTGTCATTAACCTCATGATAGTGACGTGCAGAGCTCTCCAAAAACTTTTGTTTCTGCTCCTCCGTATCCTTGCTTCTTTGAACCATTTCGTCATCTGCGTTTATATGTTGTTTCCAGTACTGAATGTACTGCAAGCCCATGTCAAAGAGTTTTCCTTTGGTACAAACAGACAAGCATTTTGAGAAATAGTTGCCTCTTGCATACACTTCTGCTGCAGCCTGGTAACATCCAGCAAGAAGAAAACATTCTGCAGCTCTCTCAAGAGCAGATTCCCCACATTTTTCCGAATATATTTGACCTGCACTTCCAAAACATTACTTTCCATGAGCACTTGTACAGGTATATGCACACACACATACAAATGAAATAAGAGCACATAAATAATCGTAGATTAAAACACGATATAGTTGTATTAAAAAAAAAGAAAATTTAATTTTTTAGCCATTAATGAACAAAAACCAAGCCACCAGATAAGATGATAAACACCCAGCTTGGAAAGACAAGGATGCTCTAATAAATAAAATGGAGAATATTTTATTCTTAAATATAATGCTTTTGAGAAATGAAAATGCTAAGTACATTACATCTAACCTAAAAAGCTGCAATTAAAGAATCTTTTTCTTTCTCTTACTTTGTGGAAAGAAGTTATTCAACACATTAGAAGAAAGGAAATGCCTTCTGGAAAACAAAATATAGAAATCATAGAATGCCAGAGCTGTAGAGGTTATTAGTTCAGGTTCATGTTTACAAGAAAATAATATAAACAAGGTAAAAGGAGGGAAATGGAATTGCACCTGCTTTTTCGTACTCCTTTAACATGTAAAAGCAATCTGCAGCATGCTCAGCCTTGCCAATGGAATTAAAAATTTCAGCAGCCTGCCTCCTGGCAATAGAAGACATTTCAGGATTTAAACCATGCAAGCGGTCAGCATCTGCCCTAAGTCCAAAAGCCTTGGAAAGTTTTTCCCCATATGTATCGTGTGCTCTTTCGAAGCATATTGTTGCCATCACATAGTTACCCTGCTGCAGCAGCTGCAGGAAACAAATAAGTGTGATAAAAGAGTAGTTAAATATGCACAAATGTTAAATTCATTGCAAAATTGGTGGTCCTAAACCCATTGAAGTGGCTTCAATCATGTATGAAATTGATTAACAATAGATTAAGCAAAAAAATTAATAAAATTGAGTTAATGGAAATTACAAATAAGACCATCTTCTAAAAACAAGCAAGAACAAACCTTATAACCACGTGATTTCCACTCTTCTGGACTGCTAGCAACTTGCATTGCTTGTGCAAGTGACTCATCCAGCTTCCTAACTTGAACAAGACACTTCTTCTTCCAATAGCTGAACACAGGCTTGGAAAACTCTTCTACATTTTCACAAATCCACAATCTCTGCCTTGTGCGAGTGATAGCAACATATAACTGCTTCAATTCGGAGCACAAAATGTTGTGTTTTGC
>NW_018397266.1:2135654-2135892 GCF_002168275.2 Theobroma umbraticum
AAGCAACTTATTCTTGATGAAACAATATTTAAGTGCTTCTCAGAGGCACAAGAGCACCCGAGGTGAAGTGTTAACTGCTCGAATGATTCTAGATCATCACCTTCAATTAAATATCTCAAAATATGAATGGATAGATGAATTGGTCTTTGACCTAGCAAGCTTCTCAGAAGAGCAAATTTCGAGTAACCAGGTTTCCACCGAGACACTGGTCTACTTTTGGAATTTCTGGAAGGATAAA
>NW_018397266.1:2135902-2137575 GCF_002168275.2 Theobroma umbraticum
TATTTGAGTATCTTGATCATGCTGAAATCCAAGATATTAGTGACTACAGAAGATATGAAGAATTCTGCTTGAATTATTTTGGTGTGTGGAGACAATTTAATAATCCACATACTGTCTATCTTGTGCTGAATTCTGATGCTGAATGGCTAAGAAAACTGGACAACAAATATGTTTGCAGTAACGAGAAGCTGGTTTCTATTTCTTCCCATCAATTTGTCTCAGCTGCAAGGAGTTATTGGTGTTCAGAATTACTCTCTGTTGGCCTGCAAGTTTTGGCAAAGCTTGAAAAATTATATGATTTCTCACACAAGTCATCCTTCTACCAAAGCAGGTCTCTTACTCGTATCTACGAGGTAGCATGTTTTCTCTTGAATTCCAAGTTTCTGAACAATCGGTGTCTGGAGCAGGATCTGATGAAATTTGTTCAACTTTCAACAAAGCACTTCTTTGGCTACATATTTCCTCTTGATTGGCGAGAATCACTGAGAGAGAACATGATCTCTCTGAGGGGAACTGAAATCTCAAAGAATTTACTTGAGGAGGTTATATTTGAGATGATAAGGTCAAAGAATAGCTTGTCTTATGGGGAAACTGGAATGGTGGCATTGATAATTCTTGGATCTGATCAGCTAAGCAATGAACTATATGGGAAGATTCTAGGAGGTTTAGAATGGAATACAGAATGGAGGAACTTCATTGGGAGTCTCAAAGGGGATAGAGGTTCTCCTCCAGTGTCTGCAACTGGTCCTATCAATAAATTTATCGGGGGGAATAGAAGGTCAGAATCTACAAGTGGATCTTCTTCTGCTGGTCATATCAAGGAAAGTGGGAATGAGAATCAAATTATTTTCAAGTTCCACGAAGCGTTACAAGATACTTATAAAGCTGACTGGAGGAGCATATCTGATTATATGTCACCAGTTTGTTTCTTGTATCTTGTTGAGCGCTATCTGGTTTTGTTATCCTACTTCAAAGGATACTTTTTCACTACCAAGGCTACTTTTGTGGAATGGCTTATCTACCAGGATGGGATACCCAGCTCAACTTCCAGTTTTGTGGCTGTTAAGCAGCAATCTTTGGAAGACATTCTTAAATTTGTAATTGAAATGGTCCAGCAGTTCCTCTACTGTAAACGAGAGACAATAGAATGGATCAGAAAATCTCATACAAATGTGAAGGAGTACCATTCACTGCTGGTTTTGAGATTGGTTGTCATTATATGTTTGCTTCATTTGAACTTTGGTGGGTGTCTCAATTTACTTTTTGACTTGCTTGGTCAAAAGCATATTACAGAACTACTGCCCTGGGATTTCTGTGATGCTTTTTGGAGAAGGCAGAGATATAACTGTCTCAATTTTGATATAAACGTGCTTGGTCAAGCATTCAAAAATATTGGAAACCCTCTCATAATTGTGAGTATGGGGGAAAACTGTCCAAATTTTGCATGCCAGGATGCTATATTTGTTGATATGAAGGTTTATTCATGCAAGGAGGAAATATTGAGAGTCTTGTTTCCTAAAGATGCTAATTTGTGTGGCGAAGTGCTTCCTCCACCCAGTTACGATGAAGGGCAGAGCTCAAAGGTTGTTCCATCTTTAAGCTCTGGTTCTCTGCCAGATCAAGACTTGAATGCACAGAATCAAAATGATGGTGACATGCTGATTAACCATGTC
>NW_018397266.1:2137585-2137938 GCF_002168275.2 Theobroma umbraticum
AAATTGTTGAAGCATTTAAGGCAGTGGGTGACATCGGAGATCAATGGACCTTTATGTTAAATGCTTCAAAAATGAGGGTAATTGTTATAAGCATGTGATTGGACAAGCATTCTGAAATGCCTTGTTTTCCTTGTAGTTTATGTTGCTAGTATTATTTTATCTGTTATTATCATATTTATTGTCATTTTTGTGTCATCTCATCATCACTTTTTACCGAACATTTTAGGTGTACCTAGGAAAATGTATTTTCCTTCTAAATGCTGCAACAGAAGGATGTTTGCAGAAGAAACCTGCAGGTGGTGAAGACGACTACTTCTCAAGGGAGGCAATCAGCATGCTAGATGAAATGAAGC
>NW_018397266.1:2138038-2141198 GCF_002168275.2 Theobroma umbraticum
AAGGTAGGAGAAAGCGGAAAAGGGGGACAAAGAGGGGCCTTTCTTTCTTACCAGAATCCTGGATTTCTATTTGGAGAGGTTGAATTTATGTATACGTAATAAAATTAAATTAGGTGCAGAATTTCAGGAAGTGGGTGGGACTTTAAAATATGATAAAGCAGGGTGATCAGTGAGGTACGTACGCCCGCAGCCTGCAGCCTGCAGCCTGCAGCTGCAAGTCAAACCCAGAGGTAAGCGGGATTTTGTGGGAGTTTCCGAGGGACTCCAGACTTGGCAGATTATGATTGCATTCCAATCCATGCCGCTTCTTCTCAAGTACTATTACTATTATTATTTTATTATTTTTCTTCCCAACTACTAGTACTAGTTCTTCACATTCAAAGGCTTTCAGGCATGGAGGAGATGCGCATTGCACCAGATAAGTTACAACAAGATGCCCATGCTGCTGCCACTTCATGGACCATATAGGTTTCATTGAAATCCCCTTTCATTTTGAATGGGGAGTGGACTGCAATTTTTCCCCAAAGCTTACGGAACAAAATATAGGTTTCCTTAAGAATTAACCCTTTCAAATAGTTTATATGCCCTTTCAAATATAGGTTTCTATGCCAGAGCCAGACCAAATGTACTTAAGTACATTCTTTTGTACAAAACGAAAACCCCACAAAACCGAACAAATTTGAACCAGTTCAAAGTCCCATTCTAACTGTTGGGTGTATCTCCCTGGGGACAAACTAGTTATTTACATGACTGAATGATATTTGCAGATTAGGGGGTAAAGATCCAAAATTCAACATCAAGCAGTATAATTAAGGAATATCACTATGGCTTTGGGTCTTCAGATATAGCATACCAATTCCATCATATCCCTAACCTCTTTATACCACATTCTGAGCAAAACTTGGATGTTTCCCTCAGGTACGGCGCCCCACATTCATCACAGAATTTCGCAGGACTCGTAGGCTGAAATGTAAGCATTTCACAGGAGGTCAGCATTGACTTTTATATTAACAAAAGCATAAGCATTACTTTATTCTTTCACAGTGAGAAATTAAAGCATGTAAATTACAAAACACAATCAACACAGTGCAATCATGTAGCTCAAAATATTCATCAATAAAAGATCAGAAAAGGTCTCTAGAGTTTGATGATTACCAAACGCCTTATCAAAGCACATTCATTGCCATAGCAAAAACAAGCAAAAGCCACCCTACAAAGCAATTTCTGATTATAGACATGACAATGGGCCAATCTCCTAGTAGACATGAATATTCTGGTGGAAAAACACCTTAGCAACACTTTAAACCCAGACATGAATCCTGCCTGAAGACTTCTTTCTGCTAGCAGGCTGGACTAACAATGGGAAAAGAGGCATTTATAAATGTGCTGACTTCCCTCCATTACATTTTTTCCAATACATGCATCAACACCATTCACAAGTACGGGACGATTCTGGACCCCACATATTTGAATAGTGATTAAAGGTGTATTGCAAGTAATGGAGAGGAGTCAAACCCCTTAAAATATGGACTATCTATAGAAAAATTGATACCTTACAAGTAGACATAGCAGATAAATCATTCACTTGGCATATGGAAACTTTTGCAGAATAAAGCCTCACAAAATTAAAAGTACTAGAACAAAGAAGCTAGTGCTTGCATGCCAGAAAGGCTGAAATCAAAGTCCTTACAAAAATCAAACTAGGGAGTACATATAAGTTCTATAATGGTTAGAAGAAGTGCAACAGGCATCCTAATTCAGTTCAAAGCAGAAAATTTCCTTTAAAGAATAGATGGTGACATTTAAAACATGTATTAATAACAGTTTCCAGATGTGATCCTGGCATCAACTTCCTTCAATAAATACCTCTAGATCATACACAACTTTATGAGCTAGAACTAAATTATTTACCACTTTCAAGATTAACACTTGTAAGGGAAAAATTTAGTGTGGCTATGGCATCATCAATTTCCACAATATAAATTAGAATTTAAATATATAACTCTCATCATTTGAGCTTTCAGAAGAAATTTCAGCACAATAGCAATAACACTATTATTGCTATTTAGAAGCTTTCAGTGTCCTATTTTATGTTCTCTGTCCTCTGATTCCTCATGAAAATCAACTGCAATCCCGAGCCCCCAAAATTTCTTGGCCAAATAAAGTAGGTTTTGCTGATGTTAGGAACATCTCATCTTTGTTTAACAGCCATGAGAACAATGGGAGCAGATCTCCTACAATTAACCAATCACAATCATGAATTATGTAGGGTCCAAAATATTATAAGGAGCCCACACATATAAGTGGTGGACCCCTACATAATTCTTTGTTGTGATTGGATAATTGCAGGATTGTAGGAAAAAGAATTGTAGGTAAATGCTCCCAAGAACACTGATGTTATCATTAACCACATCACCTCTTGGGCCAATCTCTCATAAGTCATACTAATGGCAATTCCATCTATCAATGTGCCAGGCTCACATTAGGAATTTTAAGAGTATTAAACCAAAATCACGTATATGGTACTTCTCATTGTTATTACACAAGTTTAAATAGATACGCAAATTGCCATGAAGTATAATGTCAGCAACATGACCTTTCCTCCATTCTCCCTAAAGTCATCACCTATTGTGAGTGCTAGAGCAGCAAGATTGAAACAATTTACAATAAGAAATTAGAACAACAGGATAGCCACTGAAAAATAGGTAAATTCATGCCTCACCATAACATGCAAACGTGCTCCAACATGCCCCCCTGATAGGGGTTGTAAGCAAGCTATGTGTTGAGACATGGTTGATGACGGGTGCGCATGACTAATTTCAGGTAAGTGTGATGGCGGACCACATTGATGATTCTGGGGAAAATGAGCTGTATGCTGATTTTGGTGAACTGGTTGATGATGGTTCTGATGAATAGGATGAAACTGGGGCTGATGTGACAGTGGTGGTATATGATGCTTGGAAGGAGTCTGCTGCTGATTCTGCAATAATAGCAACAGATTTGCAAAATCAGATATCAAATAGAACTTGCTGCAAATACTGTTCAAATTGTTGTCCCAACTTTAATAATGAAACCAGTTGTTATCAAAAGCTTTAAAAAGCTTTCCATTTCAACAGCTCAGTTACTGGGAGCAGGCAAACCTAAGATTTCTATTAACACA
>NW_018397266.1:2141208-2151993 GCF_002168275.2 Theobroma umbraticum
CACATTCTTTTCATGCTAAAGTTTATGCAGTTTATGTGGAAACTCTAGCACAGACAACTCTAACAGCAAAGAGCATATACTCATTTCACAGGGAAGCTCTTACTTCATTGACGGTGTGAAACCCTTGAGGGGTAGACATTGGAGAAGAACTATCAGTGCCAGAGAACGTCTGCCAAATATACAACAATTACAACATTATATCTGTGCATTCAACTTTAGTTGCTAAGTTTTACAGTAAAGATATCTTTACTGCTTCATTATATATCATATACAATCTTCTGACATCACAGGGCAAACAAAGAGATATTTAACTTACAGTGAGAGATGGAGAAGGGGAAAGAAAAAAAAAACCCAAAGTTATATGTAATCCTCAAACACTTAATGCACCATTAAGGTATGTGTTAAATGGTTTCATGTCCATGTACATACTTTATAAATATGGATCTACAATCATAAATGCTACTGAGTTCTAATGCAAATAGGAAATTAGATTTCCAGAAAACATCCAACTAGACCACATTGTCCAAAGATGAGACACATATTATTCTTGGAAAAGAGGGTACAGATCTTACAGGCAACGCAGAGATGCTGGATACTGTGTTTGATGGAAAACGCCTGTACTTGTGCCTTGGAGAATAAAACTTATAGTCTTGAGGAGAGATAGAAACCTCATTCCGACCTGTCAGTCGTTTAAACCTTCAGCAATAGAAACCTAGTCAGAGAGAGGAACGCATATTGAAAAAATGTCTCCCAAACTCAAAGTCCAAATGTTGTCACTTGTCGGGAGTTAAGAATGGCATAAAACAAACTATAATGCATGGGAAAGAAATCAGTATTTCTCCAAATAGGCAAAACTAACTTATCCCTGAGGACTAAGGAGAAAATAAAGCAACACGCAATGGTATAACAGCCAAAAAGTCAACAGCTTCGCTCATATAATCAAGTAACAATAACAACATATGCAAAACTGCAGCAAAGCAAAAGTTATAGCCTCTAATGGCAAGGAAAAGCAAACATGGTGCATGAAACGCACCATACATAAAGATAATTCAGTATCCAGGTGATAAAAATAACGATTCTGCAGCAAACCTAAAAGGTAAAATCCTTGATGGAAAAGGAAGGGAAAAAAGTGGTGCACAAAAATGAAACCCAATATAAAGATACTTAGTACATAGCCAGGTGCCAACAGAACAAGAAAACAACATGATTACTTTCCTCATGCAATGAAGAATATAACAACAACAAAGCAGAACTGCAGCAAAGCTAAGATAAAAAGCCTATGATAGGAAAGGAAGGGGAAATTTTGGTGCAATAAAAGAGCCAACAGTACAGGCAAACAACATGGTTACATCCCTCATGCAATTGAGAAAATAACAATAACATAGCAGAACTTCAGCAAAGCACAAAATAAAGGCCTATCATGGGAAACAAAGGGGGAAAAAATGGTGAATTAGAAAGAAACTATAGATAAAGATAACATGGTAGCCAAGGAATAAGTAAACAAGATGAGACATAACACCTAGAAGATCAAGATATTCAACCAAAAGCTAGCGGGCCCAGTTCAACATAAATAGTTTCTTAGCCTAATGCCAAAGTAGTGCAGAACAGAGGGGCTCCCATTCGTATTAAGATAAATTGCTCCATACACCCAAGTGACTCATGTCATGAGAAATCCAGCAAAACTTTTGAATTTTGATTACAGGGAAAGCAATCTTGAGTTCTTGACAAGACTAATGAGAGATTGAGAAACAGTTACACACAAGGCACTGATAAACTAGTCAGGAAAAAAAAAGAAGAGCCATGCTGCCAAAAAATGAGGAAAGGACATCACAAGCAAAGAAAATCAAATTCCAAAGGAAGAACTTACCACTCAGCATCTTCAATAGGCACATTATTTGGTCTCTCAACAATATCCAAACCATTGACTACCACAAAACGAACTCGCTTCTCTTCTTGTATAACTAATTCTGGAAACCTTGTCCGTGTTTCCAGAGAAGTTGCAAGTTCCCTTCTTTTATATATACAAGAACCTATAATCAATTAAAGGGGCCAAATTACATTTTCAAGAAAATGTAATTAGACATTATCCTCATAGTGTTAAAGAAAATAGAACACTACCTTTTTTAGGAAATTTTTTAGCCAACCTTCTGTACAAACCACCAGCAGCTTCAAGGGCTACCCCAACGGTCTTATCGCGAATTCCATTCAAGGAAGCAATCCTTATGTTTACTTCATTAACTAAAGTTTCATAGAGATTGGCAACATACATTAAGGGCAAAGCAAACCTAGGATCGCCCTCGTATTGTATATCTCTTGTCTTTCTCTTATTGAGTTTGTCTTGTCCTGACTGCGTATTATAGTCAGCAGATGACTCATTATCAACCACCTCAATCACATGGTCATTAACAAAATGATCCACTATGATTTGCAGAAATCTGGCTCTTGCTGATTCAATAGGCGAAACATCTGTGGTTTAAAAATACTGAATTTTAGAATAAAAAAAAAAAAAAAAGAGGCCACTCCCATTCACAAAATTTCCTAATCAATTTCAAAGGCCCTGTTTGCCTTTTTACTTTTACTACTTGCTATTTGCTCCAAATGCCAAAACTAAATTTGGATTAAAAATAAAAAACCAATAATACTTTTTAAAGAATTAAAATTCCAAAAACGTAATTTCAAAAAGTAAATAAATAAATAAAACGCATGATTTTACATTTATTACAACAATTATGTTAGAATTGGTTTTGCATTTTAGTCATTAGCTTTTAGGTATAGCAGCTTGTGAGGAAGCAATAAACAAATAACTGAAAATCGCAACAAAATCAACAATTAAATGAAGTCCATCCCTTGTCGGAAAACTATAAAAAGCCTAAACAATTAAACTAATCTTTTTTCATTCTTTCTTTACCTTCAATTGTCAAAATACTGAAAGCTCCTCTGGAAGAGTCGCTATTGTCTAAGCTAGATCGATCTTCTTCCTCCGTTCCAACGCCGTGAATTGGTAAAGAATTTCTATAAGATTCATGCATACACTCCTGGAACAAACAAAAATATAAAAAAATTTTAAAAAAAAAAACAGAAACCCAAAAGAAAAGAAGTAGCAATGATAGTGTACAGACAACAGCAGCGGAATCGTGGTGGTCGTGATCATGGTGATCCAAGGCATCAGCAGCATCAACGGCGTCGATGTCAGAAGGGCGAGAATCAACGGTGTTGAGATCATGAAGCGAGGTAGCGATGAAGGCATTATTGTAGTGTTGAACTGGAATCCTACTCCCCATCCTTTAATTCATCAATTTCTTCTTCCGCTGTCTTGGGCTGCGAAGGAGAAAGAGAAAGAGAGAGTGTGTCAGGGGGGAAGCCATAGTATGAAAACTTCGGGGATTTTTCTGGTTGGAGTGTGCGGGAGGGGAGGGAAGACCAACATTTTGGGTTAACGGCTATTTAACAAAAACAAAACTGAGGAGGAAAACCAAGCCTGAAACCATACCTGAAACCCAAACCTCGCTGCCCCTATCCACACCTCCTTCCAAACCACTAGGGCTTGACTCTTTTTTCCTTTATTACTACTTTGCGCATTTGGCTCTCGGCGCCGTCGTTTTGCGCTCCATGACAAGGCTTTTTTTAGGCCAAGGATGTGAATAACCCTTTTTCCTTTTAACGAAACATAAAAGTACGTTTCGTTTTCGGATGTTTCAAAAAAAAAAAAACCGTTTCTTTTTCTTTGTTTTTCCAAAGACAAATTCCCATAATGGTAAATCTTATTTAATTAACTAGAGGATTTCCCATATTGAACCAAACAAAATATTCTGATACAAAAAAAAAAAAAACCCATAAAATGTGGAATTTTACTCTATTTTGAAGCACATTCACACTTATCTGGAACTAAATACAACTTAAAATGTAATTTGGCATAACTATGTAAAGAATACAAATCCAAAAGAATTTCCAAACAATGATATAAATCATCTTGGTGATTTAATTTCGTATGATGTCCTCAATGGCTCAAAGCAGAAGGCCCCTGAAATCATCCCGGTGGAATCAACTACCGAGCAGGCAGCTTTCTCCTCGGGTGTCTCCATTGTGCACATAATGCCGGAGCTTTGAACCAAAGTGATTATAATGAAGGAATATTGTTCATTCATTCCTACAATAAATACATCAGTTAAATTATTTACTTAAAACACACAGAAAGTTGGCATGAATGCATCTTATAGTTATTAATATTTCACAATTTATGGGCTCATTTGAGATTACAACTGTATGCCACAAACTTGAATGGAGATTCAAGAAATGTAATCAACAACATGCCTGTAAGGCTGACATTAACATGTCATTAGCATTGACGAATTTTTTGACATTCACCCAAATACATGATTCATCGATAAACATGGAATTGAGAACTGAAAAAACAAAACAATGAACAGTTTTCTGCTCCTTGACATTACCTGATAAAGAGAACAGCATCATCTGCTCTTAGTCTGTCTATCTGCTCTGACAAACAGACTACAAGACTGTATGCTCTCTCAGAATCAACCTCCAGTTTCACCTACACAATGTCGACAAGAACTTAATAAAATGAAACCAATGGTAGCAAGCATGATACAGATCAGCTGAAAAGCAACTCTTACTGCTAATGGAGAAAAAGATGTCTTAAATGATGAAAGAGGCCTTGACGTTCTAAAACAACAAACTCTCATCAAACTACTTACATTTCAACATAAGATAAAAGAAAAATTCATAAAAGTTTCTTCCTGTGACATATATGAAATTATGTAAAATCAGACTGGGAGCTCTACCAGGAGCATGTGTCACGGGACGGTTCTTCAGATCACCCAACCGTGCGACCTTGGATTCGACCCTTATCCCGATATCGGAATCCAAGTCAGCCTAAGTTATGCCTATCAGCTGATTTTCAAGGTCACAAGGACCAAGAAACAACACAATATGCAGATGCAATGCAAATAAACCCACCTTGGTACTCAGCACTCGCCCAGCAAGCACTCAACACACCCACACGCAGCACACTGCTTTCCGGTCAGCTGGCACACGCACACGCACACAGTTTCCAAACAGTATGCACGCGCAAATCAGTAGGCCTCAAGCCAACAAGCACACTTGTAGAAGAGTGAAGTAGAGAGAAGAGAAGAGAGTGCTGGAGAGTTTTTGAGAGTGAAAAATCTGAATATGTATTAAGTGTTCTACTTTACACAATTTACAAGGGCTATTTATAGCTAATTTTCCCTCCAAAAAAGTGACAAGACATTTTTTGGAGGGAAGTCAAAATTCCAGCAGCTCAGGCCATTAAAAGAGTTGGTGTAGTAGGCCGGTGTCATCTTTTGGGCCTACTGGTGGGTTTGGACCGCGCGCAGGCAGTCTGTTTGGGTGCTGTGCGGGCCTGCATACCGCGCGCCCCAGCTGTGCAGGCTTGCATACCACGCACCCCTGCTATGCGGGCTAGCTAGCCCCGGGCCTGCGTACCACGCGCCCATGCTGTGCTGGCCTGCGTGCCGCGCACCCTGCTGTGCGAGCTGGCACGCCTGGGCTACCCGCACGCAGTCTGCCTGGCTCTGTGCGGGCCGGCTCGCCCAGGGGCCTGTGCTGTGCGCCCCTGCTGAACACCCTGCACCTGACTTCTGTTATCCGGTGGAGGTTCTCTCCCAGCAATACTCCCCCATATACAGACACACCGGAACACCCTCGGGCCACCTCCAATGCGCTGAACTGCGATCCGCAACACATGCACATTGTAAACAAGGTTTGTTGAGTGTCATATATATAAAAGCGCGGATGTTAAAAATTTTTTGACTGATGAAAATAGTTATATTTGTTCATTATATTTCCAAATTACCATTTGAAATTTTTTTTATCATAAATATTAATAAAGTTGATCTAATTTGCAAATAGGATTTTAATTGCATCAAAGGATTTTCATTGAAAAATGTTTTTCTTAATTCCAATACTATTGAATAATTTATATATTAATATTACAAAATTTCAATTCTATATAATTGAAACATTAAATTTTTATATATAATTTTTTTTAATTATAATTATCTTTTATTTATAGACAATAAACTTTACACGTCAGAAACATTTGTATTTTATATATAATTGTTTATTTAAAAATAGAGAAAGATATAAGCATTCAAGTGCAAAACATAGGACAATATATACTAGTTATTAATACAAACCGAGAAGTATTGACAAAAAATTTAAAAGAACATTGTGTACGCTCTCATTCAAGAGGGAAAGATAAGGTTTTTGTCAGAGTAAAGATGCCAATCACCTGAAGAAGCATTATCGTCAATGGACTGCAGAACCCATCTGATTCACATGTCAGCCTTCAGGCTTGACATCTATTAAGACAAAAGAAACACTATTAACATCACCCTTCTAGCTTGGAACCCAACAAGCATTAGAAAACTCCATTAACATTCATCACTTTGTGGGTTTTTTTTCTTTCTCATTTAGTCTGGGGAACGGGGTTGGTTTGGTCATGTTCTAAGATCATATATAGAATAACATACGGGAACATAATTTAGAGACAGTACGAAAGGATTTTGGGACAATCTCATCGAGAATGTTTTATGATAATCAGCTAAGTGAACACAGAGAAAGTCTCTTAGGCTGCCAAGAAATCAATAGTTAGTATTCAGATCTCGTGAGTGCACAAAGAGTTAATCAACAGAAACAGTCTACAGATGCATGCTCATGAAGGAAAAAAAAAAAAGAAAATGCCCATAACTAGATGGCAGTTATTGGTGCAAAACAACTATTGGAGCCTGGAGGTAACAGCCATGAGTATGCAGCTCAAAAATCCATATCACATGGAAAGGATCAGGGATTAGAAGGAGAGACAAATACAGACGGACATAATGACAATACTTTTAACTTACTCATCTAAATTGTCAAGCAGCCACAATTTGATTGTTGCTGTTTTCAAATCTTTTCAGGAAATGTTTAGTTGCTTTTACATATTAGAACCATGATCTCAACCTTTTAAACCTTCCAAGTAAGGAAGAATCCTGTCACTCTCAATATTTCGTGATAATATAAGAAATAAAAGCAAATATAGGAGATTATGGGAAACAAATATGGTTGGTCATCCTTCTTTCTAGACAGTCTTAATACTGTAATTTCATCTAATAAAAAACTAAGCAGTGATAAGATCCACATTTCCCACTGTTTCTATTTATAGGAGAATAAATCGAACAAGCCAAAAAGTTCAGTTTTCACTATCACTCACCAGTATAGAAGACTTGATCTGGCAAGCATGATGCACCAAAAGTTCAATTTACTCCAAAATGAGACCTGTTCTGGTGGCAGATTTTGCATCACTAAAATAATGACCTTTCGAAGCATCCTTTATCAATGAACCTGCTCATATATGTTTGCATCCTCACTACAAGGTATACCTCAGGCTCTTATCCTTTATCATGGCAGATCTCTGCCCTCTGATTCAGATTTTCCACACAGCTTGACTAAATTGTGGATGACTAAACAATTAGACCTCATGGCTGTACACTTGGAACTGCATAATGGATGGGCCTAGTGATTAAACCCCTCTTAGCCATTTCATTTTGCAATTCAATGGCTTCATCAACATGTCCTAGCTCATAGCACTTCCTTAATACACCAATGCAAAGAATCTCATCAGGAAGGATATGCTTCCTGATCATCTCATCCAGAAATTTTCTTGCTTGCTGTAACTGACCACATTGGCATAAACCCCAAACAAGGGAAGTGTAACCCGGCAAATCAAGCTCCATGCCCATTTCAATCATTTCATTCCGCAAATTCAAAGCTACTTGAAAATTTCCATGCTTTAAATTCCCATCTATCAAAGCAGTGTAAGCAGTTTTATCTGGAACCAAATTTTTGCTTAGCATATCATCAAACATATTTTTGGCTGCTTGAACGAAATTATTCTTACAAAGGCCATCAATTAATACCGTATAAACTGCGACGTTAGGTTGCAAATTGAACTCTGGCATTCTATTGAAATAATTAATTGCCTCCAGGACCAATCCTGTTTTGCACAAACCATCAACCAATACACAAAAAGTCACAACTGTAACTTCAATGCCCAGGTCCCACATTTCTTCTAGCAGATTCAATGCCTCGGTGGTTTTACCAGCCTTAAAATAAGAATCCATGACTGTAGTGTATATGACAGGGTTTGAACTCAGTCTGGATTCCTTCATTTCACTCATGACAACTTTAGTTTCTTCAATCTTATCCTGATTGCATAGGCCCCAAATGATAGTTCCATACAGCAACAGATCAGGTTTAATGCTTATCTCCTTCATTTCTTTCAATAGATTCAAGGCATGCTCCATCTTTTTAACTTTCATGTAGCCATGAGCAAGGGCAGTATAAATGTGCACATTAGGTGTTAATCCAGCTTTCAGCATTGCCCTAAAAATTTCCTCTGCTTCCTTTGTTTGCCCTGCTTCACAAAGGCCATCAATTATAGTTGTATATGTAACAATGTTCAAGTCAACATTTTCCTGCAACATCTCATTAGCTAGCTTCAATGCTTCGGTTAGACTGCCAGCTTTACAATTTGCATCAATTAAAGAAGTATATGTGAACGCATTAGGTAAAAGACCAACCCGTCTCATATCAACTAAAAATTTAATCCCTTGTTGCATCATCCCTTCCTTGCAAAAAGCATCAATTAATGTGCTATAAGTTACAACATTTGGTTTCAACCCCTTATTCCTCATTTCACGAAAAAACTCAAAAGCCTGAAGCATCCTCTGAAATTTGCAAAAACAGTTTATTAAGGCATTGTATGTAATTATATCAGGCGCACACTCTACACTCTTCATCTCTTCAAATAAGAAAATCATTTCATCCAATAATCCAACCTTTCCATATCCATCAATAAGGGAGTTATATGTGACAATATCCGGAGTTAAGCCAGTCTGTTTCATTTGTCCAAATAACATTCTTGCAGTATCCAATTCCCCTTCTTTACACATATAATCTATCAGTATATTGTATGTGAATACTGATGGAGCAACCCCAGCCCCAATCATTTCCTCAAAAAACCTCCTAGATTGATCCCTCCTCCCTGCCTTAGAAAGCCTATGCAAAAGAGCATTACAAGAACGAACTTTAGGCAAAACCCTGTACCTCTTCATTTTTGAAAAACATTGGCTAGCCTCCTCAAGCATTCCCAAATCAACCAAAACACTAAACAAAGCATCAAACACCCCAAATCCATATCGGCAAACATTCCTTGTAGACCACAAAACATCAAAAAAATCACAACCCGGCAAGACTACCCTCTGTCTCAACAAAATGAATTCCTTAAGGATAGCACTAGCATCAGAATACATTCTACCATAAAACAAAATGTGAACTAATATACAATAAGATTCACTTGTATGGCCGAACCCTTTATGGGTTTTCGCCCATCTGAAGAATTTCAATGCCAATTTAGGCTCCTGCTTTAAACCAACCAAAATCTTAGAAACCCAAATGGGTGACAAGCTTGAATCAAACAAAGTTGCAATCTTTGGGTCATTCCACTGGTCTTGTTGAATGATTTTACGCATGGATTCCCTATTAAAATCATCTAGGAAAATATGGGTATTACTATTACATTTTGTCCCAAATGGGAACTTTATCATGTAGAAAAAATTAGTGAATAAAACAAAAGGGCAAACAATAATAGAGTTATTTGAAGGTGGGAAAAAGTTGAGCGGTCGAGAGTTTTGAAAGAGAGGAAAAGGGTGGCTTACTCGGAAACAGACAGGGATTCTGCGGTTGATGTGGAAGAGACTGCGAAGAGATAAAAGCATTTTTGTGAAGAAACTTAAAGCCGCTGAGATTAGCTTCATTTTCGAAGCTGAGATCGCATTCTTGAACAAATTTGTACAAGGTTGAGGTAAGAAGTGCGGTTTTCTTGGTTTTGTCTAACGTTAGGGTTTAACACTGTACAGAAGGGGTAGGTCTATGGATGATTGACCGTAGGCTGTTGCTGATGAGATTTTGGGCCTCAGTGTCTCGGCCCGCTCCAACAAACAAATCACAGCTTCCCTCCTCTAGGTCCATGTGGCAAAATTTGAGAGTCTTGTTAGAAATTTTATTCAAGCTTCACAATCCCTCTTAAAACCTTCGTGTGACCAAATTTGAAAACTCTGTTGGGGATTTCTTTTATATATAGTATAGATATTAAGTTATGGTAAATTTACTTGCATAATTAATTATGCAGCCACTTTAATGATTTGCTTAATTAAAGATATATGTTACTTGATGATGTAAAAGATTAAGTTAACAGTATAATCTAATCTTATATGGTTTTATATAGATATCCATGTGTTGGTTTGATTTGATTTCAATAAGGATAATTAAATCGAACCATGAAATTGCTTTTGAGAGGTTAAGAATTCCACCATCAGGAACACATACTTTTGTACCTTAGACATGTTTCTTTTCGTTAAAATGATGTTTTGACATACATAATCCTACGAAGGGAGCCTGAAAATTGAAGGACTGGAGAAGCCCTTATGCCAATCAAATTCAAAAGCCATGGGAATCTCACCATTTGCCGATTGCCACGTGGGATGAGATGGTTTTGGCATATAAAGTGCAAAGTAGCTATTCCACTTGCCTTTCTCTCTATGAAAAGGATCGTTTTTGTCTTTGCTGGTTCAAGATTCTAACATAAAAGGATAACGAGTCTGGGCCACATCAAAGGTTGCATCAGGTACCAGGCAAGCAAGTTTAGGTACTAACCGGTCACTTGCAGCATTCGGCTTGACACTGCCA
>NW_018397266.1:2152093-2153037 GCF_002168275.2 Theobroma umbraticum
GTGATAGCAACATATAACTGCTTCAATTCGGAGCACAAAATGTTGTGTTTTGCCGGTTTGAAACTTGGAAATGACCAACTGGAATCAAGCAAGCCTTGCTTCTTCATGTATGCATATACAACTCTCCACTGACTCTTTAAAGGTGATGAACTAAAAAAGTTGTATAATAATACAACCAACAGAAATTAAATGTACAAAAGCATGACATGGATGAATCAATTTACATTTTCAAAAGCAAAAACTAGGGAGACAGAAAAAAGGCATTGTTAAGATAGATGCATGTGGACCATAACAATTATTAAACATACAAACGCACAACTAATAAACCTAATTTTTGTCAAACACAAGCCAGCCAACTTGATCTTAGGTTCTGAACTTGTAGAAAAATAAAAGATTAACTAAACAACTGAAAACTATTAATGAGCATTTACATTTAAATAAATTAAAATCACCCTACAGGGAAAAAAATGCAAATCATACAATAATAGAAGACAAGAATAATTAGGAAACACCACATACCTGAAACTCTAAACCTTTGCATTCCACTATAGTCAGAACAAGTGCTTGCTTGCCGACATACTTCGAAATTTCATTCTTAGCAGGATCATCTCGTACTAATATGACCTGCTCTGCTCCAAACCCAACCATATGTCCCCCAACATTACCATGGTTCCTGAATATTGTTGCAATTGCATTGTCTTCATTCTCAGATTCAAGCAAAATTGGGGCTTCTCCATATATGAGACTAGTTTCAGGGGATAATATATCAACAAACGAAGGAAAGAAATGGTAAAGGAGGTCGATGACACTCTGCGCTAAGCTGAGGACACCATCATGTGTACGAAAATTCTGGCTCAACAGAAAATTTTCAGATATTTGACCTTTCCCCATTTTTCCATCATCTGCTTGACATTTTGATTCCAAAACAAACTCATTGTAGAAAA
>NW_018397266.1:2153047-2153249 GCF_002168275.2 Theobroma umbraticum
ATCTTCAAACCTAAAATCAATACCCCTGGCAATAGTTTGTGCTGTATCCCCACAAAAAACAAAGCCTTCGCTTGCATTTTTGCAAATATGTTTGAAAAGAGCAATCTGCCTCATTGTAAGATCTTGCACCTCATCAATATAAACAAAATCCATTATGTCACCCTCATACCTTTCATTTTGAAGTCGACGATGAAGATCAATC
>NW_018397266.1:2153349-2156896 GCF_002168275.2 Theobroma umbraticum
TTACTTGCATTGCGTAGTTGAGAAGATTCACCATGCACAATTTCCGTTGTTCCACTCTCCGCAATTCCGGACTTGGATTCTTCCTTCTTGTTGGCCTCTTCCAGTGTTGGCAATACTACTGTGTTAGTGGAGCTACCAATCAAGCTTTCCTTGCTTTGTTTCTGGTTAATGTCTTCTTTATTTACAGGTGCTATACCACTCCCATAAGCTGCAGCTCCAGATTGTCTTTTTCTCTTCAGAATCTCGCTCAAAGGCATTGGCCCTTCAAAAGAAAGATCACCTTCAGTTTGTTGATATTCCTCAATGTTCTTTCGCTTTCCAAGAGACTGCTGTTCCTTATTCTCAGTATTCTTCCCAACTTTCAGCTCAGCAAGACTTTTTGGACCAGCAAAATTAGCATTGCTCTCATCCATTATATCTCTTTTAATCCTCGGACCCCTAAAATTTCGACCTTCTTTATTGTTGTATTCCCCTTCCACCCTTCCTTTTATTCTGTCACGGAGCCTGCCCTGGTGGGAAGAGGTTTGTGGCTTTCCCGGTGAGAGTTGGCCCCAATTTCGTCCCCGTTCTATCTCTCTTTCAGAACGCAAATCAGTCCCATTGACGAGAGATCTCCCTGGAAGCTTTATTCTACCCCGAAGACGACTACTAAGGGAACTCTCATGGGCAGGTAGATGGTGAGAGTCTCTAAGAGAAGCCCGGTAATTTTGCTCCTCTTCATGGTTTTCTAAGGCATGATCATGACTGACAACAGACCTCAGGCCATTAAACCTCCTATGCTTAGATAAACGATATCTTAGATCTGACTCCTCAACGTGATCAGGACTATCAGCTATAGAGTAACCCCTTCTTTCCAGAGTAGATGGTCCCAGAGATATCCTCTCAGATGAAGCCCTCTGTTGGTCCCAACCATAATACCCTTGCACATGGTCAAATGAATCATAGCCTCGTGCATCACGAAACATTTCTCGGTCAACATCAGCCATGGCATCATAATTAGCAGAGCGGCCGATGTCATATTCACTCACATTCCTTCCCTCATGTCCTCCCGTACCTCCATATTGATCTTCACCGTGGTAGAAATCAGAATCTCTAAGCTCATCATCCACAAGAACATCAAAACCAGGAGAAGACTCCCTCAAAAATTCATCAGTGTCCTTACCAGCATGAAAAGTCTGTTCAACTGGTGCATGGGCCTGATGCAAGCGATTGGAACGACTCACAGAGCCACCATTAACAACTTGAGTAATATTCGCTCCTTTGTGTCGAGGAAGTTCCTCATCTGAGCCTGCTGGACGTGGCACGCTTCTCTCAATTCCAGCACCAGCTCTAGCAGAAACAGTTTCAACTTTCAGAGCAGGTTTACCTTCAAGAGATGCTCCAACCGTCTTTGAGACATTACTTGGGGGAAACTTCTGCAGCTGAGACGTTTCAAGGGCACCGAAAGCCTTCTTCAAAGAATGAGGCTCAGTAGCAGGAGTAGCCGCCGCTGGCTGTGAGGCTTTATTATTTGTAGTTGAACCATGCAAAAAAGCACATCTATCACCTTTTAAGCAAAGCCCCTTTTGGAAGAAAATACATGGCACTGCTTGTTTACTGGAATTGTAAGAAGCACCCTGGTTGTAAAGCGTATGAGCAGCAGGTGTTGGTGTTGCTGCTATCTGTGATGAAGAAATGGAAGAACCAGCTGGAGCTGCTACTTGCGTTCCCAACAAGCCATCAAGGGGCTGAAAGACACAATCCGAATAACACAAGTAAATTACTACAATATATGTTACCAAGAGCATGCACAAAAATTCTTCGCAAGTATTTTAATTTGATTGTCCACAATTTGTCAAACTTCACTTTCAAAACTTGCAATGGGCTCAAAATAAAACTCCCTAAAAGAAATTGCAAGACTAGCATAGCACATTTATTATATTGTTGGTGCAAGAGAAGAGAAGAAACTTACAGGGTGCCGAAATCCACATTTCGGGTTCAAGCAATTACCATTCAACCAGAAATAACAATCCCTTGGATTAACCCGGGCATATTCGCTATGACGATACTCACATTCACTTCCCTATAGACATGGAAAAAAGAAACGAAATTTTAGTTACAAAATCCAATGACCATTAATGAACAAAAACCGCATTTCAGTAAATCAGATATGCCCACTGCATCTTTGAATGCATGAACAAATCATAACATGACTCCATGCCGTTAGAAACAAATTGGTTCTTGTAAACCACACGATGCAAAAATGCTTCATAAAGAATAGTTAACAAGGATACTTCTTCCTTTCTGTATTAACCGTCAACTGTTGTATACGGCAACTTCACAAAACCAATTTCTAATAAAGGAATTCAAAATCAACGGAAACAAACAAGAAATAGTATTTAAAAGTGAAACTGCAATAGGAAGACAAAAGCTGCAGCCATTGAAATGAAGGTAACAGATATGATGCAACCAAACATAATCTCAAACATGGCACCATAGATTGCAAAGCAATGGAAACACCAAATTCTACTGATACTATTTTTCTACATTTAAAATGAATCTTTTGAAAGGAACATCCGTGTTGCCTAGTGTATATATTGATATCCTTTTAAGTTCTTTTCCCGTCTTTTACATCAATACCTTAAAGTTGTAACAGGGTCAGATCATACACAACCTGCTACAACATCAATGTCTCAAGACCAACAATAGTTCTGCAAATAAATACACATTTGACAGCAAACCTTTCTGAGCAAAAGCAATCGTTTTTTTCTATATCTAAATGGAACATCAAGAGAAAGATTGACTAGGGTTTTACCACTAAAAGACTAAAGATAAAACTACCAAGATCTAGCCATTGAACTGCTCCTAAAAAAAAAATTTACTCTTCCAATTAATATTAACTTTTTTCATTCAAATAACTAAACAACTAAACAAAGAGCCATTAAAAAGAGGAAAGCGAAAGGTTAAATCTGAAACCCTAATTAAAGTATCAAAGCAAGATCCCCGGAGGAACAAGATCTTGTTGAAACTCTAAAACCCTAAGAAGAAGAAAAAACGAACCTTTTTGCAGGTTAAAGGAGAAGCAAGAAAGTAAACGCAATCGGTGTTCCTCTTCAAAGCCTCTTCCTCCGCCGATGTTTTTGTAGCCCCCGCCGCCGCCGCCGCCTGTTGCTGTTGTTGCTGTTGCTGCTGCAGTTGTTGTTGTTGTTGTTGTTGCGTAGCCGCTACCATGGCGGGCTCTTTCATAATATTATCCAAATCCCAAAAAAATAAAAAGATCCTTCTTTATCAGATCGAAACTTTTAAAGAAAGAAAGACAGAGAAAGATTTAAGATTAGTATGTAACGCGAGGAAGGGGAGAAGCAGGCGCCGCCAGGGCAGAGATTTGGGCTGAGGCTGGGGTTGAAGGAAGGAAAATTAAATAAAAAAAGCAAAGCTAAAATGAAAAAGAGAAGAGAAAATAAATATGTAGGAGAGGAGAGAAATAGAAGGGAAGAGAGAGAACGGAGCTGTTAGATGTAAGATGAGTGGTGATGTGTTATTTATGTGTTAAATTGTACAATAATAT
>NW_018397266.1:2156906-2157049 GCF_002168275.2 Theobroma umbraticum
ATATGTTTTTGAGTTATGAGTTCCATTTTTGTGTTCTGTCTTCCCGACCCGACCACGCTCCAACTCCGTCTGTTTACACGTGCTTCTTTCTAACTGGTCTCATCACTGTTACTTCACACGCATCTTAATTCCCATTTTTTTCT
>NW_018397266.1:2157059-2158250 GCF_002168275.2 Theobroma umbraticum
TAATTTTAAATTTGATTTAAATCTCAAATTAGGAATTGTAGAAGAAATATTTTACCAATTATACAATTATTATTATTATTATTAGTAATTTTTTGTTTACATGAATTTAATAGTTTGCAAATTACCAAATAGTTTTGAAATGCTTGGAATTTAAAATTTTTTAATTTTTTTTAAGATTTTAGTATTTTATATAGTCTTATGATTTTTTTAAAATATAATAATAATAATTAAATTTGTTCAATTAAAAAAAACTAATTAGAAACAAATATATTAACACGTATAATATATGATTTTATATTTGATGAGTAAATTATAAGTATTTAAAAATAAGCAAAAATTTAAGAAAAATAAATAACGATATATAAACGTTATATTAATTTACAATTTTTTTCCTTCTTATTCTACTTTATATTGGTCATTATTGGTTCACCAAATTAAAGCTCCAAAAGCATACAGATTCGTTTAGTAATCATAAAATAACTTGTTAGGAAAATTTTTTTGTATAAAATATATTATAAAAAAATAATATTTTTTGTTATTTGAATCAATTATTAAAAATATTTTTTATTATTTAAATCATCTCGTGAAAAATATTGTTCACTGTCATTTAAATTATAAAAATTTTATAATCTTTAACTTTTCTTATAAATTTAAAAGGTGAGTTTTTTGTGAAAAACACCTTATAGAGTGTAATGTTACTTAATTTGCTCTATAAATTTCGCAAACTTCAAATTCTAGTTTAAAGCTACAAAACCGTTGTTTGTTAAAACTATGCATAAGTTTAAAGATAATAATAGAATTCTACAACTTATTACATTATTTTTTACTTGATTTTATTTTATATCTCAGTAAAATGGTACAATTAAAACTAATGCCCTAACCTCAAGTTCCTTAGTTCAACTAAAGCAAAACTATCCAAGATGATTAGTCATTAGAGGAGAAGAAGTAACCCTTCAAGATCACTAATTACAAATTCTTTATTATCTAACTCTTGGCTCACAACATTAACAATCCAAAGTCTTGAATAATATCAACAACATATTTTTTTTTTGTTAGAAAAAGAGCAAAAAACCTAGATCCTATTAACTCTTGGGCTTTGAGTTGCAATTCATCTATACGATTAATCATAGATCACATGAACTAGCAACCAAGCCAAATGGGTTAATATCCAAATTATATGGAAAATCGAAG
>NW_018397266.1:2158260-2237449 GCF_002168275.2 Theobroma umbraticum
AAAGGGAAACAAAGATGGCAAGTGGCGGTGCAATACAAAATGGGGAAAGAAGAAGACAAGGACCCAAGAGCTCTTTGAAGAATATGAGAAATAGAAGATCTTATGAAAAAATACCCAAAAGAAAGAGTGAAGAAATGAAAGATTTATTTCCAGTTTTGGGGAAGAATGGGAGCAGAGCATGCATGGCTATTGAGAGAAGAAAAAGGCCGTCGGATGAAGCTAACGATGTGGTCTATGGAGGAAACCGAACGTGGAGGAAGGGATGGCAGGCAAGGGACTGGAGGTCTTGGTGCAGGAGGCTTTGTTTTTTTCAACTGGAGGAAATTGTCCTACGCGGCTTGAGGGCGTAAGACACTTTACGAAGTAAACAGGCCTTTTTCTCGTTGGCCGGTAAAAACTTTTACCAAATGAAAATATTTTTAAGCTACCAAACACAACTGAGTTTTGAAAATATTTTTCACAAAACATTTTTAATTAAAACAAACGGATGAATTTTAAAAAAAATATTTTTAATCAAAACAACTGGACCTTTAGTTTGAAAATAATTAATTACGTAGGTTCTATTTGGTTTGTTTATTATGCTATTATTTGTTTTTTTTTGTTATTTTGATAAAAATGATTAAGAAGGAAAAAAAATAGAAAACAAAATATCGACTAAATAAAATCCTAACAAAGGCATTCCATAAATAATAGTAATATTTTTTTCTTAAATTATTATTAATTATATGTTTCTGGAATTGAAAATAGTTAAAATAATTAGTGAAGTCAAAGATTTTTCATCCGAACAAACTTTCATTATTTATAAACAAAAATATATTTTCTTATCAAAGTCCAAAAGTTCATAACCCGTTTAAATTATTTTTAATTTTTCCAATGTATTTTTGTTTTCTTGTTTCTCCTCTTTACTCCCTATACTCTCTTTCGACCCCTTCTTCCCTTTTTCAACTCCTTAACATCCTCTCAAAATATAATATTTAAATTATTAATTTTTAATATTTAAAAATATAATTAAAAATAAATAATCACACATTATCATTTATTCTTTTATTATTTCAAAATTATTTTTACCAACTAAAAAATTACAATAAACTATAATAACAATTCTTAATTATTTCATTACATCAATCAAATTATATAAAATATTTTAATTCTATTCCTATTTTATTCTATTGCATTTCAATCTATTCCACAAAATAGATGTACAGAAAAATCATTGTAAATAGTACTTTGAATAAAATAGAGTCTGACATATATTGGCATATGCATAAAAGATTTATGAATATTCATGCATTACTAACATTTTTCTTGCAAGATAAAAGAAAAATTATTGAAAAAACCCCACAAACAGAAAGAAAGAAGACAGTTATCTGTAACAAATTATTGACTCAACCACCCGATTCATTTAAATACTTTCAACAAAAAACTGTATCTTCTATTCATGTTGTGATAAAAGCTCCATTCTCCTATACAACAACATAAAGCACAAACTTGTGAACGTCAAAACCTTGTAACCAACTATAATCACCCAACCTCAAGAAGAAAACAAACTTTATCACATAGCATTCAAAATTTTTTTTGATTAAAAAAGAATTAATGTCATGAGAAAATGGTTCAAGAAAACAATATACATTACATGCATGCAATCGCCGATGCAGATGCACACACAAGTATGCTCATCAAAGGAAAAAGGACAAGCAGCATCTCCAAGCCGGAAAATGGAGGCAGCACTGGAAGGAGTAGGACAAAAATACCTGAAATAATAAGTATACATGATTCAATATCTTACTCAAACCAGCTAGAACATCATAATAAAGGGTTTGATACTGAACGCATGTCCACAAGGACCACAACAGTACTCATTCACTTTCTAAGGTTTTCAAATATTGATTCGTGAGCCAAAATTGAGAAATAATATATATAATATCATATAATGCAATCCATTTTTATCAGCTCCAAGGCTGGGCAAAGTTGTCAAATGTTAAACTAAGAATTTCTGTCTTTATATTGACATTACTATATCAATACCACTGTGTGTTTCATTTTATGTTTTGGATTCCTTTATGTAACGATATAAATGTATGTACAAGAATCTGCCATCAAGAACGTAAGTTCTTGTTGAATGCATTTATCTATATTTTGATCAGCAATAAACAATAAATTAAAGACTTAAGACCCTTTCTGCCAACTAAGCTAAATTTTTTGCCTCATCTCAGAATATCCATATATCATATAGCAGTTCCCTAAACAGTCAAAAATTGTTGATATCTTTTGCTTTTCAAGATGGAGCAGGGAGCACCCTTTCTATTTAACCAGTTGAACTGGGTCCTGACAAGGCCTCCAAGTCAGATGGTTCTCTTGACCCAAGTTTCTTCAAAACCAGGTTTCAACCCACCCAGTCATATAAAACCCTAAAAGACTAAGAAAATAGTAAAAGACAATCAGAGGAAATTTACATAACACACACTTGTTGACATATATGCACAGATACATGCATACATACATATAGACATGCATATCTAATAGATACATTCATGTGTATGTACACGCCAATCTACGTATTTACATATCTATACCGATATAGCATGTATATATACACATGCATATCTATATAGATAAATACGAATGTATGTATGGGTACATGTATGTGTATATGTATCAGCCTTTTTTAAAATCAATAACAAGAAAATTGATTCAGTACAATTTGATAGCATTTGAGCCGAGCTCCATAAATAGTAATATTTTTCCTAATGCCAAACATGACCTGAAAAATGATCATATTCAAGCATTCTGGGTCTCACCTCTCTCAGCGAAAAATAGGGATAGACCTTTTTCTTTGTCAAAGAAACATTTAGAGCTCAAGTGATCAGATATCAGCTGTTTGAGACAAATGCAGCAAGGGCATTAGCATGTGCAGGTGGAAGATTGCTCAGTAAGGGTTGCATCTCTTGTCCATAAAGTGAAATTAGGTGAGAAAAAGCCCTTCCTACTTGAGCTTTAACTTCCGAAGTTTCTTCTGGAGACACCAGAACTTGAGCAAAAATATTTACCAACTCAGGAACAAGAGAGAGTATCTGCTTTGCATATGCAAGGGGGAAATAAAATCAACAAAGACTATCACTTCTGAAATAAAGATCAAGAACCATAGATGTTCAATGAAACTCTCAATTGACATATATTATTAATTTTATCAAGTTTGCCAACCTGGTAAGGAATTAGATAAATACCTGGGGATTGGATGATAAAACAAGCATAGAGACACAATTATAAACAGCCATGGACTCCTCATGATCTTCTTTTAATGGAAGAACTCTCAAAAAGACAGGAAGAACCTGAGAAATGTAACCAAGTTATAATCAGAAGACATCAACACTTAGGTATTGGGGCGGATTGGAGGGATGTTGTAGAACAAGAAAAGAAGTTGGAAACAGGCAAGATTAACCTGGTTCAATGGGATGGATTGTGGGTGCACCATTATCATCCTTGCAACAGCACCAGCAGCATTATCCCTGACAGCATCATCTGGCTCAGAATCCCCAAATAAGGGGTAAAGCCCTCGCAGTATATCATTGTAATATCTATTATCGATGAGTGGAAAAGGCTACAGCAAGGAATGGACAATTGTGGAGAACATGTAAAACAATGACATAACAGCTAATCAGTTTTAATATTTATCATAGTTTGAAGACAATAACGTAAAAACTAGTCTCTAGAAATCTGCAAGACACAATGAAAACACATTTTAAAACATCAAAACCAGGGAAGAATAGTGGGTGAGGGCAAAGGAGGTTAAGGTGAGGGCATGTGCTGGAAAAGGATACTTCAAAGTTGACTCTCCCCCATTTTTGGAAAGCTCTCCGGCACAAAATGCAGCATTCCTTCTGTTTGTTGCTGATGACGATGCTAGTTCTTTAAGCACCAAGGGCATCAGTCTCTGAAAAATGGAAAAAGGTTTCAGCAGACGCAGCATATGTTTGAAAACCAACAAAGACATCAAATTAACTGCTATCATCCAGTTGTAGCCTTTGCTACTTGGTTTTCGCTTCTGAAAGCAGGAAGCAAAAACTTTGTTTGGATAGAGAACTAAACATTACTTTTCAAGAACTAAAATTAAAATTATAACATTTTATAACAAAATGCATGATATTTAAACAAACCAATTAATGTAAAAATTAGCATCGCATTTTATTTGTTTGTTCATTTTTTGGTCATCATTTTGTTTGCTATACTTCACTTTTGCTTTATGGCAATCTTTTAGGCAACAAAAATCACATAATAAAAGCAAGAACCAAACAAAGCCTAAACAATTCAACACTTTGATTAAATTACATCAACATAGCTTGCAATTGGAGCACCCATATCCTGCGCAACTTCAGCAAGACAAGCAACCACCATAGTTCGATCTTGTGGAGGGCGTGAAGCTCTCTGCACTTGCCAATAAACAAATATAAGATGCTAATTGTAGAAATCAAAACTTCATACTCAACTACTACAACCCACCGCAAATTTCATCAGAGGTTCAAATAGTTTTGCAAATATAGGTGCAAAGTCAGAACCCATTGACTTAGCAAATGCAGGTAAAAGGTCAGAAGCTGCATCCATAAGAATTTCATCATGTTCAGCATCATCAACATCATCAATATCACTCCCATTCTCCAATTGCTGACAAGATGATTCCTCTCTAAGCAATGTCAAAGTTGCGTCAACAAGCTGAGACATATCTGAAATACCAGATAAAATGAGAATAAAATCGACAAAAAAATATTTCATCTCAATCTGAAATATTTTCGTGCCAAGAATTCTTAACAGCAAGCAGCCAACTACTTACAAGGCTCTAGAGCCATATACCCATAATCCTTAATTATATCAGCTATGCTCATACAAGCTTGGGCAACAACTTCCTTGTCATCATCTTCAGTCATAGTCTTGATATAGATATTCATCACCGTATCTACAAAATGAATGAACTTAATCAAAACTCTAGTACCAATGCAAACCAGGAGAAGAATAGATGTAAACAGTTAACAGTTAATACCAAGAACTTCATTTGCCTTCATTGACCCATCCTGCATAGCAAGAAACATTAAACTCATATTAGCAGTGTATGCAATCACCTACTCTCTGGGTATATGCATGCACCCTACATACATATGTACATACAAGCATGCATAAGCACCCTGCTGTCTTTAGTCTATGCCAGTTTAAGTACACACTTTTCTCTGCATATGCACATGTGTCTGCATGTGCATGATTATGTTGCTCAACCAATTAGCTTATAAAACAAATTTACCAATCTAAAGAGGAGCTTTGACAACTACAAGCATGTGTGAAGGACCATTGGGTGAATTTAATACATGCATATCATACACAAAGGCCGCCAAGTTTAGCATTCAAAATTCTAAACTAAATTGGAATGGATCAAAATCAAAGCCACAACTAATGGTCATATCACATAAAAGTAGAATTATTCCTTTGTATTCAAAAATAATTGATCATTCTGCAGAAAGCTTGATAACCAGAACATCTACCCACCCCTCTCCTATCCTAAGAAAAGGGTCCACTAGAGATGTTAATGAAGCAAAAAGAAAAGAGGGGGGCAGGCTATAAAGGGGAAGGAAAACAAAAAGAGCCAATGTAACTCACATTTTGACACTGCAAGATTGCATGTGCTGCTGTCAAAATATCTGTAATTTCGATCATCAACAAAAGTTAAACAGTTAGATTCGTATGAGATAAATACCTAAATATAAGAGATATTTAATATTCCACCAAATGCAGCAAGATTGAATCTTGGCTACGATAAACAGTGAGCTACAATAAAAAAACTAAATGTCAAATCTGTACAATGAGCATCCTGCTTCAAATATGAACTTGATAATGAGTTTCTCCAGACGTGCAAAAGCATTACGTCAACCACAATGGCACTTCATTTACTTTTTGTACCAGATCTTCCGTCCCTCCCTCCCTCACCATAACGGTGCCAGTTATTGCAAGGATTTTGCATGCACATCCTAAGCGGATGAGAGGGGCTGAGAGCAATTTGTGATGCAGCCGTGGTAGAGGGCAAACGGCAAAACAAGATTAATTGCCAGAACAAAAGAAAACCAGCTATAGGCTGTGCCAAGAATACAAAAATATTAATTGTTGTAGACTAAGGTTCTTTTATTTTTTGTAAGTAGAAGAGTATTTAATGACGACATCCATAAATAATTTTCACCATCTATGATGACCATAAATGTTGACGGTATGATTGGATCGCACTGTATTACATAATCATATCACAAGCATGTAGTTGGTACTCACGTTTCAAAGCAATGATTGCCTGAAGCCGAACATCTTCATGGAAATACCCTGAATGTCTCACCAAAATCTTCAGTGATTCCTCCAAATAGCTTAGAACAATTAAAGAACTCAAAGAGTAGAGGGGAACCTACCATTTTTTATTAACACTTACGTTTGCACTGGGGGCCACTAAAGAATCTAAAAGACAGGTCAGTACTAAATCATTCTTACTATGTTGTATAGTTGACATTTTGAAAGCCAAAAACTTTAATACCATAACAGATCTTTTTCTGAAAGTAAATTACCAAACCGTAAAAGACTAAAACCAGCTACACTGTAAGTTGGTTTTGAATAAAACAGTTTTAATATCAGAATAAAATAAAAAATTGATCAAAAATAAATAAATAAAACAGTACAAGGATACGGAGCATAAGAACGTTTTGTATGCTGGGCAAATAAGCCAAGAGCTTGAGTTGCAGCTGCCTTTTCATCCAATACACCTGTTCTGATACTGATATTCCTAACTCTTGGTTCATCATGAGCTTCATCATCCGATGAAACTTCGCCAAAACCATTAATATTCTCATCATCAGACTCATCAATGTCCACCGCAGACCCATCATCGAGGTTGCAGGATGAAAATGCCAGGGGTACAACATGAGGAAGGTACTGCTCATAAAATAAAACTGACATCAAAGCAGAGACCAAGCAAAGGACAACAGAAGTTTAATTGAAACCCATGCACACCTTCACAAAGCCGTCATCCATAATTTCTGCAACATTACTGAAGAATCCATGAGTGTACTCCCGAAGCTCACTGAATTCTAATCCAAAACCCTATGGTGATAGCAAGCATAATTCAACACATATAGGATTCATGCTAAGATACTTAGAAGGAAAAGACAGTGTAATTACAGAAATTGCAGCTTCTACGAAAGCAGGTAAAATTGGCTCTATCCTTGTTCTTCCAACAGACATTGCAACAATTCCAACAAGCTCTGTAGCTCTAGCCCGAGCACGCAAATCCTCATCATTGGTAAGCACCATAAATCCTTTCATCAACTCCAGAACCCTTTCAGCATATGGAATGAAAGCTTGCTCTGCAGCAGCTGCAACAGAACCAATTGCAGACTGCACCAATATTAAAAATAAATATTAGAATGCAGGAATAATTCTTCAATCACCTTAAACGCAATGTTTGAAGACTTCAATTATATTCAACTAGCATTATCTCATATCCTCAACTCTCCATTTGACTGCTGAATCTCAGCTTAGGCACCTGTGTTTGCCTGTGCATGTTTTTTTTCCTTTTAAGATGAAAGAAGGAATATATAGATATATTTGCTTACCATGCACGTTTCTTGCAAATTACGGGAACTATTTTGGAGGGCAGCCAGTAGCTTTCCCATTAAGGGGTCAAGAAAAGGTAGGATTTCCATGCCCATATCTTCACAAAATGCTGCCAAAGCATAATATGACTTTTCCTGATAAAAAAAAGGAGTATCCAATGCTTATAAATATTACAGAAAAAAATATAAGTACAAAAATTTACATGCAAGCATACATGTACATATAATCAACTAAAAAGTGATTTACACAACAAACTTAGAACTTTCTGTTTAACTACCTTGACTTCATCAGACACATCCTCCAGAGCATTGAGAATGCAGGGAAGAACACTTGCATAATGAGATATAATTTCAGGCTGCAAATGTTCTGCAAATTGGCCCAATGCGAAAGAGGCAGCCCCTCTAACCATTTGCTCTGGGTCCCTCATTGCCCCTAAGACAATTTGAAGAACAGGTTCCAACTTATCCTTCATCAACTCTGCACAACCCTCTGAAACAACACCTAAAGCTGTGACAGCAGCCTCCCTAAACTTAGGATTTGCATTCTGACTGCTTAGAGAAGCAAACTCAAAAACAAGGGGAAAGACATGCTTTGAGAGATTCAAGGCCATTGTGTCAATAACTTCTGCAGCAGCTCGATCAGGAGCAAGATCATCATCTTCATCAACATTGGATGATTCTGCGAGCAAAGGGCACATTACTTGCAGAATAGGTGTGACCAGCTTCTGCTTTTTTAGGGAATTGGCTTTGTACTTAGCAAGCCACGAAATTATTTGAATAGCCTGACAAATTAAACAGAAAATAAGTAAAGATGCAGAGCACAAAAACAAAAACAGAGGCATGAGCGAAAGGAACACAGCCATAGCCTGTGACAGAATTACCCATTATGACGAATTGACTATATCTAATTAATAATAACAAGTTAAGAATAATTAGAAAAGGAACCATCTTTTCTCACCTGGTGGCGAGTGTTTGATTCCAAATTCTGGCTCGAGCTAACTTCAAGGGAGAACTGTACAATGGATTTAACAGAATCCCCAAGAAGCGGTGCAGGAGACTCAATAAGTTCATCAAAAATTTCAAATGCAATAATAGCAACATCCTCCTCACCAGCAGCAAGGCATTGTCTTGATACATTTAAAATGCTAGGAATGAACTCCCGAAACTTAACCTGCATGATAATTAGCCAAATACTCAATGCAAAATTGCTTGACCTTGTTCTTTTTTTATTAAAAAATGTATAAAAACTGTTAAAGCACAAATAAACAATTGCCGAGGAACAAGATATGATTTAAAAATAAGATTACTGGAAGACCTATGTGTGGATGGTAACTGGTGGAAACAGAAGCAACTACTAAGCAGACCTGATATTGCCAGCCAGATCATACTGAATAAATCTGTACAAGATGGACAATTTACCACTGCAGGGATGGAAAATGAATGTCCCACCCATTGTGCTCAACTCCACCGAACTAAGCTTTAATTAGAAATCAGGTGGGCTAAGTTTCATGCATATATTACTATATTATTTCATCTAATTTTCATCAATAACATTCAAACAAAGGTAAAATACACTGACACCCTCAACTTTTGACCAAAATTACACGCAGATCCATTAGTTTTCAAAATGAACACTCTGCCCCAAACATGTAAATGGCATTAATGTCTAAACGTGAAATGTCTAAAATGCCTTTCTTTTTTCCACTCTTCTTCAAGCCGACCCGTGGCGCTCCCTTACACTGGCTGGATCTCCTTGGGCTCCCTTGGGGAGCACCATACGCTCCCCTGTGGAGCCCCAAATCGAGCTCTCTGGGGAGTGCTAGATGTCACGCGCTTGAAACTTTAGCCAAGTTCCGTGTGACGCTGTAGTCTTGTGTTCGTAAGACTACGCATGCCTTAACGAGGTTTATTGACGATCAGCGCAAAAACGTAAAGTGAATGAATATGAAGAAAGAGATGGGGGAGAATAAATAAGTATTATTGCTCCGATGAGAGAAAAACAAAATACCTAAGATCTAAGCACAAAGCAAATTGCTTGATGAAAAGAAAAATCTACCTAAGGTGGCTATTTATAGCCTCTAGCCTACTTGGGGTAGAGGCTATAAATAAAACAAGGAAATATCTAACCTATGTTTCCTTGGTGTACAAGTAAAGTAAACATATAACCAAGGAAATATTCCCTAGCTTGGTGAGCAAGTTTCCAACCCTAACTTCAGCCTAAAGAGTGCAGCCCATGTGGCTCCTCTCAACTGGATCTGCCTTTGGAGCGCTGGTCCGCCAGTGGTGCGCCCTAGGGTGCACAGCAGGTGTGCACGCCCTAGGGGTGTGATGTGCGCAGCCCAGCAGCGCATGTAGCCCGCTGATGCGGAGGCTCCCTACACACGCGTGGCCTTGCATGCCAGGCCTGCTGGGGCGCAGAAATGCAGAGCCCCTGTGCAACTTGCCCTCCTTGGTGAGCACTGGAACCCCACGTCTACATGCTGGTCTAATGGTTGGCTGGGTTGGACTCGCATGCAGTGTCACTAGATCTGTTGCTCCCCACCCTTGGGGAGCGCTGTCGGCCATAGGTGGCCAATGAAGAGATTTATTTTTTTAAAATGAGAAAAAAAATTAAAATGAAAAATTATAATTTATATAGTGATAATTTTTAAAATTAATGAAGGGCAAAATTATCCTAAAAATATTGCCACATCATCAAACTAACAAGAATATTGATGGTTGACTAACAGCAAGACTTATGTATCCAAGAAAAATATTTTTTGAATCAGAGTGTTCATTTTAAAAACTAATTAACTCAAGTGTAATTATGGTAGAAAGTCAAGGGCATTAGTGTATTTTACCCTTTAAACACACCAGTTGGCTTATTCAATTTTCAATTTGAACCAAATGGTGAACAGCCCTATTAATAAGGTTGACATAAGGTTAGGGATAGAATAGTCCATGCACAAAATTCATAATTTTAAGATCATATATTTTCAGATTCCCCCGATTCAAAGGAAGTTCACCTTCTCAATTCCCTTCTGTAATTAAATATTCAAAACAAAGTAGAATATTTCCTCAAACTCCCTTTATCTTTCGCTTTCACCTCATCGGTGACTTTTATCAAATGCGGTGCCTTAAAATTTTTTCAAGAATGGTAATTCTTCATCAATTATTTGCATAAAAGGAATTAAAAGAATGAAACTTGAGCTTATCAATCGCATCTATTAACTGAAATATATTAGTCAAGTTTCATACAATGGCAAAAAGGTATAATTCCTGGAGAAGATTCTGATTAGCAAATATCCTTTTTGCATAAGCACAAATCAGTCCTTCTGCAACCCTTATTCTATTTTGGAAAGCAAAGTACAGCATTCTCAAAAAATTCACCAAGCACAGGAAACAAACATGTTTACAACAAAAACACTTAAACAGACTGCATAATCAAAAGATAAGCAGGTGGATAACTGTAAAATAGTATGCAACAGACAGATTATTCACAAGATGTAAATGATATGCTATTACGATTCAAAACAGATAGAATTTCTAGTTAAGCAACAAGCATACAAACTCACCACTTCAGCCCCATCGTTTGTGAATTCAAGAAAAGACCCCACTGCCCTGGCAAAAAAAATGTGTTTTGTAAATAAATCGCAAACAGTTATTTCTTAACCACCAACAAGATCACAAAAGAGTCAAGAAGGAACAAAAGAAAGAGGACTAATTATTACTTAAGAGCAGCAACTCTGACACGATTGCTTGTCTCATCCTGCAAGCACTTGAGTAAAAGTGCTTGCAACTCTGCAAAATGTGGTCTAAAAGTGCTCCCAATTGTTTCAGTCAAAGAGCTGAAAAGGATCAATGCCACCTAATATCACCAGAAGCAGACAAACGCATTTGTTAGTCCGTAAAACAGAAATGGATGAATTGGAGGACGCAAGAGGAAATGCGAGCTGCTAGCATC
Organism: Theobroma umbraticum; assembly: GCF_002168275.2. Taxonomy (NCBI): domain Eukaryota; kingdom Viridiplantae; phylum Streptophyta; class Magnoliopsida; order Malvales; family Malvaceae; genus Theobroma; species Theobroma umbraticum. The sequence continues at coordinate 2,169,832 of NW_018397266.1, forward strand.
TACAAAAGCTGGTTACTATGTAAGGCTCACTGCTAATCCAAAATGATACAAATATGAAGACATGATTAAGTACAACACCATGCAAGTGCAGGTGTCCAGTTAGGGAAGTATATAGATATCAAACAATGAACTTCGATCAAGCTCCTATATGACTTCCTACAGCAGGAATTTGACTGTTCGAACAGCAGCAAAAACCTAGTGCTATACCAAGTCATGTTACTGCTGAACACTGAACAGCCTGGGCACAATCGGATACGTGGCTCAACTTTAGCTTTGAATATAATAAGTAAACACGCCAAGCTCAACCCAATAAATAAACACACATACCCTTAATGTTATAAGCTTCTGCGTTATTGATTCTTTTTATACACTAAGAGAATTATTATTCAGCATAAGTTTATAGCAATGAAACATACTTAATCAACTTCCCGAAAATAAAACCCAAAAACTTACTTCTCGATGATCCTCCTGCGGACTCTGACTACACTGAAACAGAAACGACAGAAGATCAGGCCACTCTCCAGCTGGAACCGCGTATTTCGCAATTATACTCACAACATTGGCGCTGGCTCGCCGCACTGGTGCACTGCCAAAAATTCAACAAAATTCAATTACACTATAAAAATTATAAAAAAAAAAAAGAAATAAAGAAGACATATGGAAATTGTATAATGAACCTGTGTTCCATTGTGATACTTTCAATGAGGGACTGCTTGACAAGTTGCTTAACCTGATGAGCAAGCTTAGCCCAGTGTCCAGTGATCTTCTTACGGAGGAGGACGGCGGCGAGCTGGCGGACGTTGGGGGTCTTAGCGGTGCGGAGGTGATGAACCAGAGCCGGGACCACTTGCGGATCCTTCGCCAATCTCTTAATTTGCTCCTCCGCTTGCCTCCTTGCATCGTTATCTGGCATTAAGAATTGGATCAACAACAATTCTAGGGATTGTGCCATCGTTTTTTTAGCTTTTCTTTTAGGGTCTCACTTGAGAGATGGAGATGAAGAGAGAAGTGAAAAAACCCTACCGCGGAGGCTGCTGATATTGGTAAAGGGTTTTTGCTTTCCTTCTAAGTTTATATACTTTGATGAGCTGTGTTTGTGTCTGGACAGAAAGGAGGGAAAGTAAAAATGCGTACCAGAATGCGACCATGGCAGCGGTACTGCTTTTAGCCATAATTAATTTTAAATATGTTTATTAATTTTAAAAATAAACAATATAACTCAAAAAATATTTTTGTTAAACATATACGTCCATTCAATCATTAATATTTTTATTATTTTAATAATATAATAATATTTAAAAAATATTTTTATATTTTATTAATTTTAAAAATTATTATATTATATAAATCATAGTTTTTATTTTTAATTTTTTTCAATTAAAAAAAACTCACCCTTCTTCTTTCCGCAGTCAACTAAATCTAACTCCAATAGAGAAACACCAAATCTGACTCCAACCAGATCTCCCTTCACTCGCACTCTGCTCCCCCAAGCTCCTCAGGGGAGCCCAGATCTCGTGCTCCTTGAGGAGCATCGAAGTGGGTGGGGAGGCGTGGCTCCTATGGAACGTAAGGGTGAGCAGGTGCAACTCCCTTGGAAAGCACTGCCAACTAGCTTAAAAAAATAGTGACAGAGAGAGTAAAGAGAATAAGGGTATTTTTGACATTTTATATTTATATGTTGATATTATTTATTTATTTAGTTGAAACTGTTTATTTTAAAATTAATAAATTCACGTAAAATTATAATTTAAAATTAAAAAAATAAAAATATTTTACTATTTTTTTATAAACCAATCTAGTAAAATATTCATAAAATAAAATAAAATAATTATATTATAGTAACATATAACTAAGCATTTTTATTAAAAGTATAAATTTTAGATTGGAATGACTTAACATATGAATTTAATCATCCTTTCTGTTACAATAAAAAGATTGAATTAAAATACTAAAATACCCTCACCTCTTAACTTCTCTTAACTTTTTAATTATAATATTATATGAGTCTATTAATTTTAAAAATACACAATCCACCCAAGCCCATAAATGATATTAACGGATAAGTGCAAAATGTCAAAATTACCTTTCTTTCTTTTTCCCTCTTTTGCACTATTTTTTTTTCAAGCCAATCAACCGCAATCCCAATCGACTACCCTTGCGCCCCACACGCTTGTGCTCCCTAGAGGAGCTGGGATGGGAATCTCATGCCCCCCCAACTGATCTCGAGCTCCCCAAGAGAGACGCACCCCCTCCCATAAACGGTGGGGTGGCGCGACTTCGTTGGGGAGTGCGAGATCTATGTTCCTCTAGGGAGCATCGGGGGTGGGGGGTGTGTCTCCCCTAGGGAGCGCGAGGGGAGAGAGTTCTTGCTGGATTTGGATTTGGCACTCCTCGATCGAAACTGGATCTGACGCTCCACTTAGGGAAAAGCTAAGGGATAGGGATTTTTTTTAATAAGAAAAAATTAAAAATAAAAAAATTACAATTTATATAATATAATAATTTTTAAAATTAATAAAAAATTATTATTTTAATATTACCACATCATCAATTTATCAAAAATATTAATAATTAACTAACATCTGAACTTATGTGATTAATAAAAAATATTTTTTAAAATAAATTATTTATTTTTAAAATTAATAAATTCGTATAAAATTATAATTAAATATTAAAAAATAAAAATATTTTATTTAATATAAAATATTATTTATTTAGTTTTGTCAAAATTAATATTGAAAATAATAATACAAATAAAAGTAATAGAGAATATAATATTAATTTGTAGACTAATTTTTCAAATTTAATTTTCACCAGCTAAGTAAAATTCTAATAATATATTCTCAAATGTATATTATTATAAATCATAATATTTTAAATTTATCTTTATTTTTTTGTTATCTCAACCTTAAATTTTAATTTTTATACTTATCAATAATACGAAGATATTTTGTTCCAATCCATGTGGTAAAGCGGCAATGCACGAGGTGATTGGATTCCTAACCAATAATATTTGGATGATTTTGACTTTTGTGAAGAGTTTTAGTATTTTTGAACTTGAGGTGTAGTTAGACATAATAATCATTGAAATTTTATTAAACTAGAAAGTAACCCACGTTATGCAACTTGGTGAAATAAATTTATTAAAAAAATGATATTTTTATATGAGAGGTTTAGGTTAAATTTTCTCTACAGATACATAACTATGATGAAAAGATATAAAAGATTGTTTATAAGGATAAACAATTGAAATAGTAACCGATAAATGAAAAGAAAAACAATTAATAATAGATAAAGTTGTGGCATAATATTGACTGAGTTATACACTAAAAAATAAAAAATGAATGTTACAATAGCATTTTTAGAGTTACATGATTACAAAGTGTCATGCTATGACAAAACAAAAAAACTAAAAGAGATTTTTGCTATGTCTACAAACAACACTATGAGAAAAAGGATATTACACACTGTATAAGAAGAGGTGAATTGTGGACAATAAGTTGATATCTTCAACAAAGATTCCTGTGTACAAAATTAACAGTGCAAAGTAATAAATAACATTGTAATCATTATATATATATATATTGGTGAAGTAAGCAGTTTTAGACAATGGAAAAGTTTCAAAGGCATAGAAAATGAATTCAAATTCAAATTCAATGGAAATGAAGAAAAAAAATTTTTGATGATTTCATCTGGGGAAGAGAAAACTTGGCAATAATCCAAATTGATCAAAAGCAATAAAAGCTTACCTGCTTTAACTAGGGTCAACGATGATCTCCCATTGTAGTTAATCAGATATAGGTTTTGGAATAACATAGCTTTCATTAGCATGAAAAGAAGTAGAGTAAAAACCATTACTTAGTATTTAATACTTGCAAAGAAGAAGCACATGAGGACAATTTAAACAAAAGATTTGAATGATATAAAATTTAAAAAATAAGAATAAAAAGATCTCTTAATAGAAATTTCATTATCTCTGAAGGCAACATTTGGCTGTGTAAGGTTGATCAAATTATTGATGGCACTCTTAAATAATAAAAAAATATGTAGTAAATATAGATTTTAACAAGAAAATGACAAATTAAGATGTAATAATGATTAAATATTTTCATGTGAATATTTCATATTTCTGATTTACAGGACCATTGAGATTCATAGGCCCAAAACCCTTAACATAAATAACAGTTGTTCAAAAAAGAAAATACAGAAAGCATTGAAAAGAATCAATAGAAACATAGAATATAAACCAATGCAAAGAATCTGAGAGAAAAACAACAAAAAATACAGCAAACTCTAACAACAATAATCCAAATGTAGTCAATATGAGTCACAGTTGGGTATAGAGATTAATGGATAAACATTTATTAATAATAAAACTAAAACATTGAAAAAAAAAAGGAGATAGGTTTATCAATGTAAAATATCATGAATTCTTAACTGCTTTAAAGGATAACTATAGATAATATGCATTGAAAAAATTTATGAACAACTTTTATAATGTCAAATTTCTCATATTTGAAATAGACATCAAACTTAATCAATAAAAGCAAAAATCCAATAAAGACTAAAAGAAATAGAGAAATAACAACCACTTTTATGAACTGAGAAAATGTTGATATTACCTTTCATATCAATCTATTCATCTAACATAATAAATCTAAATAGAGGTTAAAAGGGTCTATATTTTAAATTTTACACTTATTTTAATGGTAAAAATAATCCTTAATCTTTCTTTAGATTTAAGTTATTTACTAATTTTTATCATCATTTACTTTTTCCAAAATACGATATCCAAAAATCTAAAAGCAAGTCGGTAACAAAAATATCATTTATTAAGTATCGATTTGATTTGCTAAATAATTACTAGCAATAAGATTTGAGAATTTACCATGCATGAAACAAATTTTACACCAATAATTATGACAATCAGTACATTAACAATTATAAAATTTATTTTATTTAATAGTGTGTTATCTTTCAATTATATCGTTTTAATAACAGTTGTGCTGTCAAGGAATGATCTAAATTTCTATTGGAAGAAATTGTTTTTGCTACTAAAGGAAGAAGAGGTCGACCTGTGATATGCAAAATATAATGAATCTAGATGAACTATGGTTGTTCGTAGATATTTTAATTTTAAAATAGAGAATCTTCTTGCAAGGATGAGATTGTTTTTTGTGTGCCTTTGTTTGTCAACTAATTCTTCTCATAACAATGAAAACAATTTTTTCTAATAGAAAAAGGATCATTATTAACAGTAGAAACCTGTAAAAGAAAGAGAAAACAGAAAAAAAATAATTATTAATCTCTTTAATGACATTCAAATATTAAATAACTTTAGAAGCACAAATTAAATAGAACTTGAGAAAGACAAATCAATTAAAAATCTAACTTTTGTTCTATCAAAGGAAATATAATACTAAAAATTAAACAAACTCTAGCAAACCCAAACAAAAACAAAGCAAGTCCTCCAAACAAAAACAATGCAAAGCATACCTTAAAAACCCATGTACACTAATGCCAATGCCGAGAGATAAGAAAGAAAAAACAAAATAACAGAATAAATACAAAAAATTAACCCCAAACATGAACAATGCAAACACCCCTTAAAAACCCATGCATAGTGATGCCAATGCCGAGAGCTAAGATAGAAAAAACAAACTAACAAAATAAATACAAAAAATTAAACAAACTCCAAGAAATCCTAACATGAATAAAAAAGATAAAAACATAAATACTCCAGGCAACACTAAGGAGCAAACGAAGAAAAAAAAATTAAACATGAACTCACCCAATAAAATGAAGAAAGATTAACACTAAACAACAACAATGTGCAAAAGTGAAATCTATAATATACCTTAAAAAATCCAAATAAAAAAGAGAAAACAAGATCGAGAGAAAACCCAAAGAGGAAAAGAGAAGCTTCAAGACACTCAAAAGACCACAAAGCCCTCGGTAAAACACAAAAACTTCAAAAAGGCCTTTCAGCTCCTCACCAGCCTCCCTTCCTCCCTAACCCAGCTCGTTTCTTTCTAATTAAGTGCCATGTGTCATTCAATTGAGGTGTCACTTGTCAAACTTACGGAGACCTTTCAAAGCCTCCTTTAATATAGGGGTATAGATGTGATTATAAATAGAATTGTTATTATATTTTTCAACAATAAATTAAATTGTTATTACAAAAATACTATTATATTTGACCATATTTATAATATTTAAAATGCTAAAAAAACCATAGAAGGTCTCAATATATATTTGTAATATAAGTTACTAATAAAGGGTTTGTTTTTGAAAATTTATCTTACTTTCTTAAAAAGTGTAAGATAATTTTATTGAATCAACGGGTTTAACTTCGTTAATTCGAAAAATTTTACATATATTTTTATATTTTCTCGTTTTCAAATATGAAAAAATACTAAAAAATTTACATATATTAAAAATTATCCCTAAATAGGTTAATTGTTGACATTTGTATAGCTTAATTGTTTGGATTGATTTAGATCGAATTGTTCCTAAGACATGGATCGTATTTTGTTATTTGTTGTCCCTACATCAGCTAATTAGTTGATACCTGTATAGTTTGTTTGACACATGGTAGCTTAATTTGGGTTGAATTGTCCTCCAGATATATATAGCACTTTGTTATTTGTTGACGGTGTTTACTTGATTTTTTATATTGATGAAGTTTTGAGTATGTTGGAAGATGTTGAGGGTGATTTTGTCTATTTATGTTTACTTGTTTATTTTTTGTTAAGTTATTTTGGGTGTTTTACAAAAATATTTTGAGCTTTGCTGTCTTCACAGGTTTTATGTGATTTTGGTATTTTAGAGAATGTTGAGGGTTTTTTGGTTTTTTTGCTTGACTTTCTTATTTAGGGTTTAGGGTTTAGGGGAATATGGTTGTCTTACATGGGTATTTTATCTTTCAAGGAGGCAATGATTTTTATGGATTTCTCGACATTTTACTAAGATAGGGGTATTATGGTCTATTCACATGAACTCTCTTCCTTTGTCGGGAATATGAGGTTTAATTTTCAATGAATTCTTGATGTATTTTAAGTATTTCTACTTTGATAACTTGTCTTATTTTAGTAGTTTTATGTTTGTACATACTTTTAATGTCATTATATTCACAAGTAAGTTTAGTTAAGAAAACTTTCATGCCTATTAAATACTAGAATTTCTCCATTATATTTGTGATTCATTTTCCTTAAACCTTAATTGGATAGATTGTTTTATTTTAGTGGTTCTATGTTTCAAAATATACTTTATTGCTTCTATATTGACAACTACCCTTCATAATGTTACTCTCATATGTCATTGGACTTATAAGATAAATGACTAGAGTTGAATAAGTTTGGTTGAACCACAAAACAAATAAGGTTGAGAAACACAATTTATACATAAAAGATCTGAGATAAATAATAATACTAATAACTATACTTAGGAAAGGAGGAAAAAGTGTGGCGAAGGTGATAGTCGCCACTCCTTAATTTTCAATTTTAAAAAAATTATATATATAAAATTTAAGATATATATTTTTGTCATCCTTAATTAAATTAAACAACTTTTTTTGGAATAGTAGTAAGCTTCTCAGTAAAACCATTAATTAGTTTAAGTTTAATTTGTCTTGAACTCTAATTTTAAAATTTTCCCTTTGTTTTCCGCTGGCTAGACTTTTTTCTTATTTTTGTTATACTTTTTTTTCTCTTTTGTTTTGTTGACTATACCTTTTTTTTCTATTATGCTTTTTAACAATATATCATTGTTATCTGTGTCTTAATCGATCCTCACACATGATTGGGATTTTTTTCAATTTTAATTAAATAAAATTTTATTTTTCATTTTTTTTCTCACTCAATTCTCGAGATTTCCCTATAAAAACAACCATCACTTTCTCTAATTAAAATCTCATGTTTTTGTGCCCCTCCCTTTCATTCTTTCACTTATTTTACTTCCTTTCTAGAGTTTTTTTCATTGCTTCTTCTCTTTTTAAAGGTTTTTTTTTATTAGTTCTTTCCCTTACTTTGAAACTTCAAACCAAATAGTGAAAAAAAGTTAAATATCCAAATAAGCTCGTAAATTATGTTAAAAAAAATCAATTTAACCTATGTCCTTTTATTACGTTTAAATAAGTCCCTGAGCTTTTATTTCGGATTAAATAAACCCCTATTTCTAACTGTTGATTAACTTTCATTAGTCAACGGTACATGTGACACTTTTATACCAAATCATTTACCACGTGACAAATGATGTGGCATTAAATATTGTTAATTAAGATTGAGTAAAAGAGTAAAAAAGTAAGCATACAAATCCTAATCAATAATATTTAATGCCACATCATCTGCCATGTAGTAGATAACATGGTATAAAAATGTCACATGTATTATTAATTAATGGAAGTTAGTTAATGATTTGACAGAGAGGCTTATTTGACCTAAAATAAAAATTCAGAGGTTTACTTGAATGCAATAAAAAGATAGAGGTTGAATTGATTTCTTTGATGTAGTTCAGATGCTTATTTGATATTTAACCTAAAATAAAAGTGAAAACAAAAAAAATATATTACTCATAAAGAAGCTTTAAAAAAATTATTTTTTTTATCTTCAATGCTGTGAAATTCATACAAATTAAGTTAATAGAGCTGAATTTCTTAGTTTGGAAACTGATTATAGTTGTTACTTAACTTCGCAATTTATTATAAGCAAGCATCGTAAACATCATACAAATATTGAAATAGTTTAAAATGATAGAAACAACTTAAGTTTGATTTATAATTAATTTTATCTGTTTAAACTTATAAATAAAATTTTTAAATCAATTATTTATAAAATTTTACAAACCCGCTACATAACGCGAATACTTTTCTAGTATTTTAAAATGAAGCATTCATTGAAAAAAAATTAAAAGGCTACAAAAGTATATAAAATTTCAATAATATTTTATAATGCCTCAAAAACTTAAGTTAATAAAATTATATATAAAGTTATTGAAAAAGTATTTATATGTATGTTTTGATTAATTGAGATTACAAATATCACACACAATGGTACTAAAAGTTATTTAAAAGGTTGCAAAATGTTTAAAATTTCAAAAACATGTAGGTAATGTTTCAATAATTTAAGTTATTAAAATCATGTATAACATTATTGAAAAAATATTAACATGTATTTAAAATTTAAGTAACTTGTATGTATATTTCAAGAACTTTATGTTACTCAAAAAAATATAAAAGGGTATTAAAAAATATTTAAAAGACTAAAGAAGTGTCTAAAATTTCAATAATATGTATATTATTTTAATAACTTAGGTTACTAAAATCACCTAAAAGGTTGACAAAAAAAGAGAATTTAAAATGTTTATAAATTGCAGTAACATGTATGTATAAATTATTACTTTAAATTACTAAAATCACCTATAAATTATTAAAAAATATATTTAGAATATTAAAGAAATGCCTAAAACTTTAGTAACTTAGGTTCCTAAAATCAGTATTAAAGTTTCAATAACTTGTGTATAATATTTCAATAATGTAGATTACTAAAATAAAAAAAAAGTTTATTGAAAAGTATTTAACGGTATATAAAATTTCAATAACATGTAATATTTCAATGATTTAGATTATTAAATAGGTACTTAAAATGTATTTGAAATTTCAATAACTTGTGTATATATATATATTTCAATAATTTTATGTTACTAAAATTACATATAAAGTTATTGAAAATGTATTAAAAAATGTTAAACAAGTATCTAAAATTTTAGTAACGTTTAGGTAATATTTCAGCAATTTAAATTATTATAAAATCACATATAAGGTTATTGAAGTGGATTTATTATTAAATTCTTTAACATATAGATTCATAAATTCTTTTAATGTTAAAACAAATATTTTATGTAAAAAAAATATGATTCATATTGTATAAATTTATAACAGAAAAAAGACCATATAATTTGTTCTTAACATTTAAAATTATTAAAAAGATAAAAGTCATTGATTTAAATAATTATATATATATATATATATATATAAATTTAGTATCTGATTTTAGTAACTTAAGAGAAAGCTTTCTCTTCTCTTCTTTTAAATATACATTAGTTTTTCAAAAAATACTCCACTCCCTTCCTTTATAAATCACTCTTTTTAAATGCAGAATCGTGATCTCTCTCTCTTTTACTTTTTTTTATAAAAATTATTAAAAAATAAATAAAAGATCTAGCAATAGAATAGGAAAATTTAAAATTATTTTGTTTTTATAAAGATTAACAAAAAAAAGACTTAAAATTTAAAGCTGTATTCATGTATTATTTAAAATTTTTTTCTCTTTTTCACAGAAAAATCTAATACTATTATTATTATACAAATTTGAGAGTTATTTCGTATCTTTATGGATTTATTTAATTTTAATATCTGAAATTATATATAAACTCGAAATAGATTTGTTTTCCTTTTGTTTATTAGGTGATTGAATATGATATAAATATTTTTATAGTAATTTTAAGTAAAATTAGATATTGTATAATTTATTTTATTAAATAACTCATCGAACAACGTCAACTTAATTTTAAAAATTAGGCTCTATGGTATAATAATTTGTAAAATTGAGTTTTTATATTTTTTAAAATTGACAATGTCGATCCAATCTTTACTGGAGTTAAAATTTTTTGTCATTTTATATTGATGTAGCATTGAATATAATGATTTGTTAATGATGATAGTAGCATTTTTTATCTATTTCACAATATTTTTTTTTCATTGCTTTAAATTGTAAAGTATATAAATTCAATTCTTATATTCTTACTATACTTTTTAAAATCTTATTAACTTATTCATATTTTTTATCTATTTCTTTTCAATCTCGTATAACATCAATAGCTTTTCATTGACAACAAAAAAGAAGAAAAAACTATAAGTGGATATGAATAAAAAATGTAAATAAAATTTATGTTTAAGGTGCGTTTGGGTAATTTAAAGTATTTTTTATTTGACAATAATAAATTTTATGAGACAATCACATTGGATCATCTCATGAGATTGAATATCATATCAATAAGAAAATTCTAATCGATAATAATTGAAGTAATATTCTCAATTTTAAAAAATATATGAATTTTATTTTCACAAATTGTTATATAAAGGCTAAATCAACATTTAACAAAGTACAAAAACTAATTACATAATAGATAATATAAAAATATTATTATTTTTTTTCAGTATTTTTCTTTCGAGCTCCTCCCGTCTAGCTATTTTTTTATTTTTAATAAAATGCTCAAATTAATATTTTTAATATATATCAAGTAAATAAGTTTCCATAAGTTAACAAAAGAATCTTTAAGAGAGTAATTAAGAGACTTAAATAAATAAATTTGAAAAAATCATATTAATAATAAATAAATAACTAATCACTTATCAATAAAAGAATTTTCATGAGATTCTTTTAATAATATAAAATAAAACTAAAATATATTTTTTAACAAATTATTTTATAAAAAGTAAATAACTCGTCAGAAACTTTTTCAATTTTAGGGACTCAACTGTGACAAATGAAAAGTTGAAGTCTTGAAACTTGAAACACTGCTGTGGTAATTTAATTCCTTCTCCCCTTGTTTTTGTTTTGAAGTCCAAACCCCATAACCCTAATCATAACCAGTGTCTCTCTCTCTCTCCGTCTAATTTCCTTCGACCTTCACCAAAACCATTTTCTATGGAGGTTTCTCCGTAGTTGCCGAAGCATTCGTGTCTGGTAAGTACTTTCCCTGAAACATTCAAACATCCTTTTTGGTTTTATTCAATGTTCAAATTTATTTTCCAAAAGGGAAGCTTCTGTAGCCTTATCAGAGCCGCACGCAATGTAATGATTCTGATTTTTTCATTGGCTGTCGATAAAGCTTGAATATTTTGGGTTTTTCCCTCTTTTTTGATTTACGTGATGCAATTTTATCGTGTTCTAGCCTGTTCCTCCAGGTCCCTTTGCTAGGAGCAAATAACCTTCCTTTTTAACTTCCTAGTTCAAATTATATCTGGAGCGCTTGCACCAATAATGCAGCCTCCTTTGCTTCGCAAGGAGCCTTGTCGAGTTCTGCAAGTTTTTCTTTTAGTCCAAATCCTCAGTTGATTCAGAATGATCAAATTCAACCCCCTAAATCTGTGAGACAATGATAAAACTACTGAGTTCCAATTTCGCCCCATCATACTCTACCTAAGTGCTCAAAAACTTGTACTAATTGTTAATTTTTGGCTTATGATTAGGTCAAACTTTAAAATGTTGACTGCTAGTAGGCTTTCAGTAAACGCATATGGTTTTGAATAAATTTTTCACGAAGCTTGAAATTACTGTATTTGTTTCAAGTTTTTGTTTTTACAACTGTTCTTGGGCTGCTGTTTACAGTGCAATGATAGCATCCTTAAACTTGAATTCTTGGACTATATTACAGCCCAACAGACTATCCTAGATATATCTACAAAATCATCTTGTCGGTGCCCCAAATTAATTGCTACTGAGTGCCTCAATTTCAGCCTCTACTTATAGTGATCAAATCTATATTCAATGAGTGGATTCCTGGTGCAGTAGTTGACATTAATTGACATTAAGTCAGAACTCCGTATCATGTTTCCTGTCCAGACTTTGGAATTCTGTTCATTGTTCTCCTTTTAGATCTATCTAATCCAGCTCTCAATTCAGTACTCTACTGTTTGCAAGATGATGTCTATCAATTGCTTATGAACCTGCAGAATGAATTTGATATGGAGTTTTTTTGTATGCCAGTGACTTATGATTTGAACCTTTTCGCTGATTGCAGGATACACTAGATACTGTTACAAGCTATCGCTGCATCATCGACATTAACTATATTTCACACTGGCCCATCGCCTGTCCATAGCTTTTCAAATTTTACAATGAATGCATCTTCCACTCCCAATTTTGCCCCAGTAACTTCATGGATGCCCACCACTCAATCTTTTCCCATGTCTACTGAATCTTCTGGAGCTTCAGGGACAGCTGGACACGCTGGGTTAGTACCGTCTGTTCAGATGATTACTGCTTCTGCAGCTGTGGATTCTCCCTCTTCTGCAGTCCCTAGACCCAGTGCTCCTGTTTCATCAAATCAAGCTGTTCAGCAACAAATATATCCAACCTATACACCCCTACCTTCTATGGCTTCTTCCCCTCAGGGATTTTGGATGCAACATCCTCCAATGGCTGGCTTCCCCAGGCCTCCATTTGTTCCTTATCCTACGATTTATCCTGGACCCTTTCCTTCAGCATCAAGTGGTATGCCTCATCCAGCACATTCATCTGATTCTCAACCTCCTGGTGTTAGTCCTCTGGCAACAAGTCCATTTGCACCATCAATTGCTATTCCAGCTAACCAGTCATCGGTTGCTTCGGGAATACAGACAGGGTTACCTCCTCAAGGAATTGGTACGCTCAGGGTTTCCATGCTAGATTACTGATCAACTAACAACGTAAGAGCTGTTTAACCTTCATTAATTAACATGAAGTTAATTTTTTCTTCATCCATATCACATGGGGTTCTGCAGATAACAGGAATGTTGGCACCAGGGTTGAAGCTGCTGTCAATGAACAATCGGATATCTGGACTGCCCACAAGACTGATACGGGGATTGTCTATTATTATAATGCATTAACAGGAGAGTCGACATATGAAAAACCAGCTGGGTTTAAGGGGGAGGTACATGTAGTTGGGGATATGCATGCATGTGTTTTGCAATAGTTACTTTGTTGGTGTGCCTAGCATCAAGCTGTTTTGCATTTTTTTTTTTTTGGGATTGCTTGCACTTAAAGTGACTGTGACACATATTCAACAAGTTTCTCAAATATTGGCTGATTTTCTTGGATTGATGCCCTAGGAAATGTCCTATATATTAAGGCAGCCAGAGAATGTTGGAGTATCAAACGCAAATTATATGATGGTTTGTTAGTTAATCCTAAGATTCCACATTGTTTAACTGGTTAGACACTCAAGAAATACTGGTAAAAACTCTATATATATATATATATATACAAACATGCATATTTGCATTTGTGTGTACTTGTGGAGGGCTATGATATATTTCAAGCTCTCCAATGGTTGCCATTTGGAGCTTCAAAATCAGTTTCCATAGATCTTGTCTGTAGAAAATTTTCTATCACCCTTTTAGTCATTGAATGTGGATTTTCTGGTGGCTTCTTAAATGCTAATCCAGATTAATTTTCACCTCTTCTTCTTTCACTTATGCATGCAGCCTGACAAAGTGCCTGTGCAGCCAACTCCAGTTTCAGTGTAAGTTCTTAACTTTCTGGCAATCTTTATTCACCTCCACTCTTGTATGTTTGTGTGTGTGTGTGTGTGTGTATTGTTAGGTATCGCTAGCACTATTAAAGTATATGTTTGTTCTTGCTGATGTTTCGAAATTCAATCTTCTATTCTTAAATTTTATTCTCTTTGAGCAACCTACTATTACTGTGGCTAGGCTATGTCAGCACTGTGGCATGACATTGCTGAATGCGCTGTGCAGCTTAATCTTTGTTGTTAGGATAAAATGAACCCTCAGTTTTCCACTTCAATACCTTCAAACCACCTTTCTGGTTCCTTTTTTTTTTTCCCTTAGGTTCATTATCAAACATCCCTTGTTCATACACATTTGAAGAGCTATTTGCTTATATAATCATGTCTTCTATTTTCTTCTTTTTTTCTAGAGAGAGAAATTTATTACCTAAATATTAAAATTATAATATAAGTAAATAAATTATTCATTTAAATTTTATTTTTATTATTGGATAATGTTGTAAATATTTTCAAAATAAAAGTAGTAATTATGCAAATATAATAAACTGTTATTGTAATATATCCTTATATCACTCGTACTTATTCAAAATTATAATATATAATAATTCAATTCTTAAATATTAGCAATATATATTATTGTCTCATTATAAATATATATTCTTTTGAAATTTGTCTCATTATATTAGTTATGTTATGTTTGTATTTTCTATTTACAGAATTTTTTTTTATGTTTATAATTATGAAAAGAATACAGTATAAATAAGATCAATATAGATTTACATTTACAAATAATTTTTAATATTATATTAATATAAATATAATTATTTAAGAATATGAGAAGACGTTCTAGTGTTTGTTTGAAATCTTATTAATTAGTATTGATACATTAAGCATTATTGTGTTAAAAACATTAAAATCATATATTTATAATTATTTAATCATTATAAACATTAAAAAAATGGAATAACAAATTTTAAATCTCATGTTCTAATAGCTGAAGTTGTCTCCTGGTTACTATAACAAATTGTTGAGTGTTTTTAGTTCATCATGAGCTGCTAAATTACATATAATGCAAGTGAATGAACTCTCAAACCTGATTCATGGGCTTATGGCTTGTACAAAATGTTGAGATGGACCTTGGATTTTAACACTATATTATTGTTAAGCCTTTTCCAGTATTTTAGTTTTTACTTTCTTTTTGGTTTGGATTTCTTTTTCTTCATCTTTCACTATCTTGAGGAAGCCTCGCAATCTTGATATATTTTCTTCATAATGCCATGCTTTCTTTTTACAGGGAGCAATTGGCAGGAACAGATTGGGCACTGGTCACCACAAGTGATGGCAAAAAATATTACTACAACAGCAAAACCAAGGTAGTGTATCAAGTTTTAATTCAATATCTAGCCTGTTTTTTTCTCTGATGGAATTCAGTAGGTGAGAATTGGAAAATGCAAGGGATTTTTATGACATATGGTTGTTAAAATTTATAGACAACATGCGATAATAAGATCAAAAGAAAAGTAAACTGTTGACTGAATCAATATTTTTGTATCTGATATGTTGTTGTATTTTTTATATCATGGTAATTGGTTTGTTTGCTCTTTTTACCCTAATCTATAACATATCATTTATGTTTCAAAATATCTCAAGCAAACCCAGATATAGCACAGAGCCAATAGAGTTTATATCCAGTTCTTTTTGAAATTATTTCTAATAAATTTTGAATTGTAGAAATATGCACGGCTCCTCACTGGCTTATTTATATTTAGGAAGAGATCCAACTTAAACAAGCTAAAGACCATCAAATGACTTGCTAAGCTCAAGATAAAACCCAAAATAGTGAATGTGTAGCACTCTTGGCCACCGGAACTTAATGATTAATAACTTTTAAGGACACATTCAACCGGACTTACGGATTATTTTTTGTTGTTGAAATAGTTATAAGTTCGATCTTTGGTTTCCAAAGAGCTTAGTCTCCCAAAAATCTTAAAATTGTTTTAAATTGAATGAACTTGTTGATGGACCGTCTCATTTTAGTATGGCCATCATTCATATTGAGTTTATAATTTGCTATGTGGACATACTAGCATATGTTCATATGGTTACATGCTAAAGTTTAGATGCCTTTATTTAGATATAGTGTTTTCTCTTATGCTATATGCTCTTTGTTTTATATTTCTTTTGTTGGTTTTTCTTTGAAAGCAATTACTTTTCATTTTTGTATGTTTTCTATTTTTAAAATTTTATCATTTCTTATTGTTTTCTTTTTGATAATTGAACTAGACACATGGTTTCTACCATGTGAGTACACTTTCAGAAAGTATAAAGTGGTTTTTCCCATTATAACATATGTTTAGGATGGTGCTAAGTTGTTCAGTCATTGCTTTGTGATAAAGAAAATAGATTTAAAGGTTATGAATAGCAGTATGGTGGTAATTGGGGTGCTTGGAATTTCATGTTATTACAGTATGGAAAAGCACTGTCTTTACAGTGGTGTATGAAAGTTTGGATCGTAAAACCAACCTTTTTCCTAAAAAGGGTGGTCTGTTATCTCCATGGTATATGAACTTTCTCCTATTGAAATCCAAAAAGAGATCTTAGTGTGTTCATTTACATATTATTCTCTCTATTTATAATGTTAGTCCATCTTTCCATTTTTGATTCTCTCAATTTTGTTCAGCAGTAAAAGTAAGCAACATCAATTGTGTTTTAGAAGGATGACAGATTGAATAATTGTTGCTCTAATAGGATGACATATTTCCATTTGAAGACAAAACATAATAAATAATTGAGGTGACTTATGCATAAATTGTCTCATTCATCAAGCCTTGTGCATTTTCAAAAAAGACAGATATTGGCGTGTATATACCATATTCCTTTAAGCTCCATTTGCTTCTGACAATGTGCATGATAGGTTTTATACTGTTTTTGTGTTTATAAAGCCACGTTTTATGAAATTATCAATTTGTAATTCTTTTACTTTTCTTGGTGCTCTACTTAGTTTCACCTTTTAGGATGCGAGTAAACTTACAAGGAAACAAATATTGAACATCTATATCACTGCTAATGCTCATTGAACTTATTTGTATTTCCTAGTTATTGATATTTTTCCCTTTTTTACATTGTGTGTTTTCTTTTTTTTTTTTTCAATCAGATTAGTAGTTGGCAGATCCCTAGTGAAGTAGCAGAGTTGAGAAAGAAACAGGATAATGATTTTTCAAAGGAACATGCAGTGCCAGTACCAAATATTGATGTTGTGGCAGAAAAAGGATCTACTCCAATAAGTTTGAGTGCTCCGGCGGTTAACACTGGTGGTCGTGATGCCATGCCTTTAAGAACCTCAGTGGTGCCAGGTTCCTCATCTGCACTGGATTTAATTAAGAAGAAGTTGCAAGACTCTGGAGTTCCTTCTTCTTCATCACCTGTTCCAGTTATGCCAGTAACAGCAGCACAAGAATTAAATGGCTCAAGAACAGTTGATGTTAAGGGCTTGCAAAGTGAAAACAGCAAAGATAAGCTAAAAGATGCTACTGGAGATGGTAACATATCTGATTCCTCTTCAGATTCTGAGGATACAGACAGTGGACCTTCTAAGGAAGAGTGTATTATGCAATTTAAGGTATCTGTAGTGCTATAGTTTGTTGCATATTCCAAAATTTGGCTATTCTTGGTTATATTGCTGCAGTTTGATTTTGTAGCTGTAGTCTATTTGTTTATCATGCAAGTGAAATTTACAGGAAATGCTTAAAGAACGGGGAGTAGCACCATTCTCGAAATGGGAAAAGGAACTACCAAAGATAGTGTTCGATCCACGTTTTAAGGTTTGTTGAGACTAAAGATTTTGTATTACTTTTTCTTGGTAATTATGGGTGCCTTCCCTGTTGCTGAAATTCCTTGAGTCTTGTTTAGTGGATTCATTAATTTGTGCACTTTAGGTGGGACTCATTTCTGTATTCTGGGTACATTATCTTTTTGTATGTCTATTCAAATGGGTGATCTATTTTGTTGAAGGGCATTTTTAAGAGGGGACCTTTTATTGTACCCTTTATTTTTAATTTGTTTTCTTGGATGAAAGGATCCTTTCCTGGTAAAGATCCTTGTTTTTAAAAAAGTTTAAGCAGAAGTCTTCCTTTTATTTTTCTTGCCGTGTTAAAACATTGAACAGAATGACAAAATGATGGTTTATGTATGCAAATGAAGAAAGCTTACAAGGCTGTTATTATTAAAGTAACATGTGTGTTCTCTTTGTTGTTACACTCTTTGAGTTGGTAATAGATTTAAGATTTCTTCCTTGATGTGCTTCATTATGAAGTCCTCCTGTTGAGCATAATATTAACTATTGACTAGCAGGTTTGCTTGGAATTCTAATTGGTAGAAGTGCATCCTATTGCAGGCTATTCCAAGTCATTCTGCTAGGAGGACCTTGTTTGAACACTATGTTAAGACGCGTGCTGAGGAGGAACGGCGAGAAAAACGAGCAGCTCTGAAGGCTGCAATAGAGGGATTTAAGCAGTTGCTGGATGAAGCATCAGAGGTTTCATTAATTTCTAAGAATTGAATGTCATCATTTGTCAGCTGTGGTAAACATCCTACTTCTTTGAAATTGTTGAACTGTAGATTTCTTACAGGCTGATTTTCACTCTACAGGATATTGATCACAACACCAATTATCAGACTTTCAAAAGAAAATGGGGAAGTGATCTGCGATTTGAGGCTTTGGATCGTAAGGATCGCGAGCTTCTATTAACTGAAAGGTAATGTTACTAAGATAGACTCCACTCTTTCTTGATTTAATTTGTGCTGCTTTGCCTAGTTGTGCCAACCTGCTGTATCTACTTGGTTGTAGTGGCCATGGTGCTTTTACAATTGCCTAATGCAAAGAGAAATGTGTGCTTGGGCTTTCCTGAGTGCTTTAATTGACTAAAGTTTTTCATAACTTGTCAAAATTTTACTAAAAGAATTTGAGTTGTTTATTGTTGTAGAATATAGATGGATGGTGCTATTTTCTTATCTTAACTTTGCCTTGCCCTCCTTTTTTTCTCTGTTTTCTTTTAGATCTCTCAAATTTGATGGTAAACATTTGGTAATCAACCTTTTCTTTCCCTCCCTTGCTTCCTCCCTTCATTCCATCATTCCCTCTCTCATGCAAACTTATGCCTGCAATGCTCACACAAAAGCTATTGCACTGGCAGGCATGTTTCAAGACACACTTAGAGAGATATGCATATGTCTAATTGAGCACTTGTGTTTTTACCATTGCAACAAGAGAAACAAGATAATTCTGTATCTAGCTGTGAAGATCCCTGTTTAGACAATATTAGAACTTATATTATATGATGCTTATAAGCAATTAGTGGGGCTGTGGTTGGGTAGTAGAAGAGTCTATGGCACTAATGTGAAAGAGCTATTCTTCTAAAACATCTATTGATCACCACAGTATTTCACGAGCTGGACATGCATCCTGGACACTTTAAGCTGTTAGTGTTTTTGCACTACTGTTAGCTTTTACCCTTTGATTTTTTTGGTAGACTTAGTAGACTAAAACATACTCTTTTCTTTCCTTTCCCTTTTTGGTTTCTTTTTATTATAGAAGTAAGATAAATGGCCTAGTCATATCTGCTGCTCACATCCAAATTCCTGTTTTGATCTCCCTGCACAACATGTGTTAAATCTCCACTGTGCTATTACAATTGTATATGATATTCTTTTGACTCAATCCTTATTAAAATGTATGTCGAACTTGTTCGGTTGTCCCTAGATAGAGGAAGTGTTCTAATGATAAACCTTGAAAGCAACATTTGTCAGCAGGTAGTAGGCTAGGGCCCAGATGCTCATATTCAATTTGGATTTGTCCTTTAGCCCTTGATCTCTTTTGGTTTGAATGGTAAATGTCTCATTTTTTCCATATACTTTTATCATACTGGTTATGACATGTCTTTGCTTTTGTGTCAGGGTTCTTCCTTTAAAGAGGGCTGCTGAAGAAAAGGCTCAAGCTATACGTGCTGCTGCTGCCTCTAGTTTTAAGTCCATGCTTAAAGAGAAAGGAGATATAACTGTTAATTCCCGTTGGTCCAGGGTATGTGAAAATATAAATTGGGTTATTGGGTTTTTCATACCCTCTGGAGAGTGTGTTCTTCGACATTAGGCATCTTATATATCTTTTGTCTTGTTGAATTGGAATTTACTGGGACCATTCTTTTTGTTGAAAGTTTTTTGGCATCTTCATTGGATTGCTCATGTTTGTGTGTGAGTGTGCAGACATGTAAAAGAGAGAGATATCTTGGTTGTTATATCTTTTATGAGTGTGCCTTATGCTGGGAAATATGGCCCACTTTCTCACCTTTATATTTTTGGTTGTTTCAGGTGAAGGATAGTATAAGGGATGATATGAGGTATAAATGTGTTAAGCATGAGGATCGGGAGGTTTTGTTCAATGAGTACATATCTGAACTAAAAGCTGTAGAAGAGAAAGCAGAACGAAAGGAAAGAGTGAAAAAGGAGGAAGAGGTTTATACTCTCTCTCTTGCTCTCTCCTTCTGGCATAAATTAACTGGTATTGCATGTTGGTTCTAATGTATCAGGTTGTGCATGTTAAACTTCACTGTACCCTCATGACCCATTAGTTCTTCTGCATGTGGAATTGTTCTGCCATATATGTATTAACAAATCTGATGTTCTTTTATCTGCTTCATAGATGTTTTTTGTATAAAAGGAGTGATGGATGAAGTATTAAGCGTATGGTTTGAAAATTTCTAATAAGAGACTTCATTTTGAAAGGGATTTTGAATTCTAATATCTCAAATTGCTTTTTCATCTAAAACAATGATTGAATTGGCTTTTTCCTAAGGTTAATTTATGGTCTCACATCATCGCTTGAAATAATGTGCAAAGTGGTGTCATTTCACATTTCCATAATAGAAACATGACATTAGAATGGATGAAGGGGAGAGATATACTCTCAAACAGACCTTCTAGCCATTGGTGGACTGTTTCCAGGTACTGGTTCTGTCCTCCTTCGCGAAGCTATTGAAGCCTTCTCTACCTCATGAAATTCAGTGATATTAGATTTGCATTTTTTTTTCCTTTCCACTCATCTCTCCTTAGAACTCTATTAAATTCTCGCAGCCACAATTTTGGCAATTTAACTTCTCTCTCTCTCTCTCTCTCTTTGCTTTGTTCTTGCCGCACATGTACACACTTAACTTCCTATTTTGGCTCTGGTGATGGTGTTTGCTTGTGGTTTTGACATTATAGAGATGTTTTAGTGGTGTTGGAAGGTTCGGATGATCTTACAAGTGCAGCTGGATGGTGTTTATACAAGGATGCACAGCTATGAATTGCTGAGCAACAAAAGATAGAATTAAAAATTGAGTTGTTTCTCAAATAGATTCCAGCGTGCTGCATTTTTTATTCCCTTGATTCAGCATTCTTAATAATTTTGGGAACCCTCTTCCTAGCACCGCTTAAAATTTCTTTCAAGAATGGGCTAATAGGCATGGAACGTATGGCCCTATGATAAATTTTGTTTGTGGGAATATTTGAACAGATTTTTATTTTAACGAGTCAGACAAAAGAGATTAGACAACTCTTCTCTAAGAAGCTTCCTAAATGATAGATCTGTTTATATGTAAGAGAAGGCTGATGTTATTATGCTTTTTGTTTTTCTAATTTTAGCCAATGTGATAACATATTCATGTCATTTTTAATTTCTTACTTTGATTTGTTGTTTGTTTTAGTAGGGCATTCTACAAATATTAAAGAAGACAGTCATGTATAATCAGAATTGCCGAAACTATTTGAACAATTTTGACCTTTTATTTATCATTTGCAGGAGAAGCTGAAGGAAAGAGAGCGTGAGTTGCGGAAAAGGAAAGAGAGAGAAGAACAAGAAATGGAAAGGGTGCGGCTAAAAGTTCGCAGGAAGGAGGCGGTTGCATCTTTTCAAGCTTTGCTTGTGGAAACAATTAAAGATCCTCAGGTATATACTATTCTCTAACAATTTATTTCTGGATGATACAAGACTAAAACAACTAATATTTTAAATATATTTGATGCATGGCCATCTGTATAGTTCCATAATCCGAGGTCTGTTCCAATCTCATTCACTTATTTTCCCTGTTTTATAATTTGTGAATAGACTGTTTTTTTTTTTACATTGCCAGTAATAGAAGCTGAATGGCCTTTCAAAAAAAAAAAAAAGAAGCTGAGTGAACAATTAAAATATAGTTAATTTTGAAGTCTGGATATGTAAGAATGTAAGTATTTATCCTTCATACTGGGTAGTAAGTTCAATTTACTTGTCCTGTGTTGAGTATACAGTTTTATTTCTCAGGAAGTAAGCCGTAAGTTTCCTAATTGGGTTTTTAATGTGAAAGACAAAGGCGTCAAGAAAAGTCAAAATTGAGTTTTTAGAATACCCGGAAATATGGCCTTCATTAGGTGTTTGAATGATTCAAGACTTTATTTAAGTTAGAATAGATAAGAATAACCAAGTCTTTTCTCACTATATGGTCGTGTGGCATTGCTAAACTAGTATAATATCCAATTTGAATCGGTATCATTTAGTGTATTTATTTTTTTATTATTATGATATGGACGAGGCATTCATTTATAATCCTGTCAGATGTAACTAACTGCCCACCTTTTTCTTTCAAGATTATGTTTTAAGTTTCTAATATGTTTGAGAATTCAAATCTTCTTGAACCCTCATTTTTGGTTGGCTCATTTGAAATTTGACTAGTTATTCACTTCCTGCTTCTATTAATCTTCATAGGCATCTTGGACGGAGTCAAAGCCTAAGTTGGAAAAGGATCCTCAGGGACGTGCAGCGAATCCTGATTTAGATGCATCGGATACGGAGAAGCTCTTCCGTGAACACATAAAGATGCTGTTTGAGGTAATTTTGCAACTATATGTTTTCAATATGCTGATGAAATTATAAGACAATTTGTAATACAGTCCTGCAGCTCCCATTTATTTTATTTTTTTGAAAGGCTGCTGCTCCCATTTATAGTTAATGCTAAGTAATATCTTTTCCTACTCTAGTTCTTTTGGCAAAAGCAGCATCATGTTAATTAGTTCTTTCCAAAATATGCATTTACCCAGTATAGGCGTGTGCGCTATGATGTTATATGGGTAGCATATGTGGTGAAGATGAATTTTTAAAGGACTGCTGTTTCAAAGAAGCTTCTCAGTAAATGTATTCATTACATAGGCTTCAGGTCTTCTGATCCAAATCTATTTTGATTGTCTTTTAATCCAAACACAGTCTTTTCTGTTATTTGGTGGTTTGGTGAGGATCACAACCGTCTTTGGTGAATGTTGCAGCCAAGTTGAGGGTTACTTGTTTCCTTATTAGACATGAATAAAGCCACCGATATCTCACATACCAAAGTGGGTTAGTAATATCTGTTAATAATTTTTTTGTCGTCTAAGTTTGGTGAGATATCATAATGATGTTTCGCTTCAAAAGTTTTAAAAATTTACATTTCTCTCTTAAGTTGCCCTAAAAATATATATTTATCCCCTTGAAAAATGTATATGGTGGCTTTTATAATTATTATTTTTTAAAATGACATCTCTAGGGAAAAATTGTATGGAACAGGAAAGAAGCCTCATCCTGTTATTTTCGGTTGGCTGCATGGTTTTTGTTGTGCCATTCTTCCCTATTTGAGACCTTAAGCAAGGTCCTTTTATAGTTTCCACTAATGTTTTCTTCAGTCTTATACTTTTCTTTCATGACATGGTTATTCTCTATCAAGTCACATCTTCTTACTGGAGTATTTGTAGTTGTAGGTGTTCCTGTGTTTCTATCTCTCATTTGTCCTCAATTGGTGTTATTCTCATTTTTCCTCAAATGCATTCAGTTTTAATTTTATCCTTCCTTCTGCACAAAGACATCCATCTTGGCATTCTCATCACAGCTACAATAGTTTTCTGCTTAGGTCAGTACTTGGCTGTAAAAGATTAAGTGTCATGAAGAAATGCAAGTCTTACCATTGTCCTTAACTTTACCATGAGTTAAAAAGCTACTGATGCATATCACTACTTCACAATCTCTTTTCATCATATTTGGTTAGAACTTATTGGTGTTGAAAGCAAATAGCAAAAGGAATTTTTGTCCTTGCCCAAGTTTGTTATTGTAACTTTAGGTGACCTAAATGCCCTATTAGTCTTTGTCCAGAAAAAATAAATGCCCTATTTGTCATATATTGTATACTTGCACTCTCAACTGTTGTTAATAGGACTAGATCTTTAATGGCCACTTATAATTTATCATTCTTTGATGGACAGTATATTGGTTGTAGAATTACAAGCATGGTTATGGCACCTTCTTGACACTCATTGCTTTAAAAGACTTAAATTATTTTCCTTTACTAACAATAATTATCAAAGTTTATTGACCAGAGAACATAATGGTGTCTTTGGTCATAGAAATGTGCCTTTTCTGTTTCTATTGTCAATAAAAATAAAAAATTATAGTGAAAATGTGTTTGTGACTGGTATTGAAAGATGTGTTCACAATTATGAGCCAAAATGAAAAGGATGGCTATATAGTCTCAATTTCTGCTTTGTACTATGGCCGTGGTGTGGATTTGAACCACTTCTAGAGACATGAAAACATATACCAAAAGAGTTACTCCCATTTCAAGTCAACTTCTTGTGCGAAATGGCAATAACACTCAATCATGTTTGAGGTCTAGCTGACCAACACTTTGGTTGATCAGACTTGTTTACTTTCAACGTTGATAATACCACTAAAATGTGGATCAGATGTGATGTGAATTAGGTTGATATGATATGATATGATACTTACACATGCACACGTGTGCACGCACACTCACACACTCTACTGATTTCCAAAAGTGCAGAAATTAATCAATTATTTGTTTTATTACATCAGCTTAAGTAGGGGATGGGATGCATGGCTTATTTGTCAAAGATGCATGGTAGATAAAAAAAGTTAAAGAAGTTTTTAACCAGCCCTTGGATTGTTTATGGAACTTTTCTGAGTTTGGTTTGACAGATTGGTTGTAGAACCAATGTATCTGATATTCACTATTTGTAAATTATGATTGTTTAATCATTACACTAAGAAAATAATAGTAAAGTCCACTCTGATTTACAAGTTTCATTATTTTCAAAGCACTAACACAATTCATTTTTGCTAATTTCATTCAAAGACTCAGGTTTTTGGTTTGTCACCAAATACATTTTCCCAAAATTAAGAAACTAATTGGAACTCTCCCAGAGAATTGAAATAGGAAATGGTTTCAAAAACCAACTTCATCCTAAACCTTAGTAAATTTAATGTCATTGAGACGGGGTTCTTTTCTCTTTCTCTTTCTCTCCCTCTGTGTGTGTGTGTGTGTGTGTGGAATCTGATATGAACTCAAGTTGTTGTTGAAGTTACCCTTTTACTTGATCAGTTTTTGGTGTCTTCTTGGTATAATTTAGAGTAAAAAGGACTATTGTTATCGTCTACATTTTGTGTTGTGTTGGACAAACGGTTTTAGGGACAGAAAATAGAAAGTTTGCCTGATTTTAAGAGACAGGGTATGGTCCTTGTTTGTTTTGTGTGCATCTTATATAAGTGCCCTAACAGTAAGAGCAAGTGGTTGCATGTGCTATCTTTCCGTCATGAATTCTTTTGATCCTGTCAAAGTAAAAGTTCGTCATGCATTTTTTTTACAAGTGCAACTACGCCCAGTGCTTTTAACTTTTAAACCTATAGATAAATTGCTCCTATGTTTCCTTTGATTTAATGCAAGCAGAATAAAAACCATGTAGGGATAAACTGAAGATCTCATGGGTTAAAAGACAATCTCTATAGTTCTTAGTTTGGGTTCGAGATCTAGTTGATATCATTATTTTTCTTTTTAGTGAAATAATTCGTAACTCTAGATAGCTTCCCTTTCCGTGTGATAATGCCTAAAAAAGTTACTGGGTGTCATGCTTTTCTCCTTTGATTTCTTTGGACTGATTTACAGTGGAATTTTTTTCAATTTAAAGCTCTCAGTTGCTGAAGTTTGATAATTATCAGCATGGGGAAAGTTATATGGTTGAAGTTAAAACACTTGCAAGTGTTCTGTTTGTTTACCAGTAACAGAAATGGAAGGGTGTGATTTAATCGTGGCCCATCTGAAGTATGGTCACCATATTTAGATTAATTTGATTCTTTTGTAACTTATAAGTTATTTATACACTATTTTTCAAGGGGCAACAACTATGAACATGAACGTTTGAATAATCATCTGACATAACCCTTTTATTTGGCCTTTCTAGAGATGTACGCATGACTTCAGAGCTCTTTTAGCTGAAGTTATAACTCAAGATGCAGCTGCCCAAGAGACAGAAGGTGGGAAAACAGTCTTTAATTCATGGTCAACAGCCAAACGTCTTTTAAAGCCTGATCCCAGGTATAGCAAGATGCCGAGAAAAGAGAGGGAAGCTTTGTGGCGCCGGTATGCTGAGGATATGTTGCGGAAGCAGAAGGTGGCATTAGATCAAGAGGAAGAGAAACGCACAGATGCAAAAGGCAGAAGCTCTGGTGATTTGGGTAGATTTTCATCAGGTTCGAGGAAAGTCCATGAACGAAGGTAGCTTGATTTCTTGGGAAACTAGTTGTTTGTAGAATTTACTGATTTTTTTTTTTTTTGCTTTTGCTATACATAATATATATATATTTAAAAGAATTAGCCTGATTTAGTTCTTGGGGCTTTCCCCATGCTATTTCCGGAGGAAGAAAATGAATGGTTCAAAACAAAAAGATATTCACCCATTGATTTCAAATCTTGTGCACCATAGCAGACATGGGGTGCCTTCTCTGATCATTTGGGATGTGTATATAAATTAACCTGCTTATCCTTCCAAAATTCCTGTTTTACAAGAAAGAAGTGTTTAATCTTTATATTAGACTTAAATTTTTCATAATATTTGTTCTATTCTTATATACTTACCATTTTATTCTACAAATCAAACATGCCATTTGTCATGACTCAAATTGGGAAGCCGTGATCGACATGCAAGAGCTTGGGAGGCAAACTCGTGAGATCTAAAAAAGTCTTCAGACATACATCTTGGTTAACACATTTCATTCATAACAATGCCTTGCAGCCATCATCATTTGCATACAATCATCTTATTTTGATATTTAATACTAAGCCCTATTGGCTTTTGAGTACATAAACATTGTCATGTCATTGATCATATGGTCATACGTTGGTTAACTCATTCAGTTGTTTAAACTTTACAATACATGAGACACAAGGCAATGCAGTGTCCTCATAATCCATTAATATTGTGCGGAAGCATATATCATAACTGTGACTCAGTGGAGTAGACTCGTTAGTAGGATAATTCACTAGATGCCAAAATACGTGTTTGTCTAGACAACAATGCTAAGCCACTCGAATTTCGATGTTTATTTATCTACATAAGACAATCAAAGGGGTGAGTCAGATTAATACTTAGTGAGTGGGAGTATAAAATCGAAAGTAAATGTGCAGGGATAGTGATAACACATTGTCCAACGTAAATACATTACAGCCGATGAAACATATGCACAATGAAACAGGTCAGACATCACCTGTCATGAACCTTTTATCATTATCATGGCAGTCATACTACATTGTTTACATATATGTATTTAGCAAACAAGGGTATGGTAGTCTATTCTTGCAGTACCTTACCAAACTTATCATCCAAACCATTTATCGGCCTTGTCCATCATATAAATCGACTGACCATAGGGTCTTTTATATACATGACTGGTATACTTACCTCATAGGCGCTCACATTGATGTTAAAATCCTTAAAACTCCATAAAGTTTGCATTGCATCATTTTCGTTTGACATACAAGTATGGCTCTTACCTCAAGCCTTTATATTCATCATAATTCATAAGCATAGCATAACACAGTTCATATTTTCACATCTTAAGGCTTGCCATTACGTAGTCATAACATCATATCATAGAGTGGTTATCCCTGGATATAATAATCACGTACGGTGGTCAATTGACAGACAACATAGCATCATCATGTTATGTTTAGTGCCGAAACAATTGGCGAAAAACAGTCATCATTTAGAGTATTCTCAATGGATGGTATCATAGCACTACAGGCGGCAATTATAGGCCAGATGAAACCACCATCCCTGTAGGCTAAAGTCATAGTCACAAGGGGAGATTCACTCAAGCTCATATCACATCATTATTCGAAATCATCCACGGATGGATCGTACATTTCATCATGACATAATCGATTATACATATTCATACCATAATCTCATCATATCATCATTAATTTAATTGTATCATCACATTATCATAATCATTAATCATGGTGCTAGCATGTAGTTCATTCCTAGAACACCAAACATCGTACTTTAATTTCATCTCAGAAGCATAATTATAAGCGCATTACTTTACTTAGCTTAGGTACAATCCTTCGAGGCAATTCACATGACTTTCATAGCATATGCTAGTCTAAACACAACATTTCTAAACATACATAACACATAACATTCATACTATCATTGGGAGCATATATGCACACTTAGGCATCATGCTCCTAGTTCATAAAAATCCTTACTCACTTTGACACTCTAGGTGTCCCTCTATCAACCTTCTGCTTGTAGCTCAACGATGCCTCAGCTGTAATCCACGCAATTTAGTATTTGGATAGCATTCTTACTCCCATAGAAATCTAACAATCAATAAATGCATAATCATCATTATTCATGTCATTAGTCTCTATTTCATAGCTAAACTCTAGCTTTCAAATTATTTCTAACTTTCAAAATTGCTCAATCTATAGCAAATCAACATACTATGCTCAAATCCTTTAAATTCTCCAACAATGGGCTTAATCTTTAGCTTAGTTACTGATTTGGCTCACTTTAAATCCCAAATTCTCAGCAACACTCTACACACACAGTCACTAAAGCTAAAACATAGGATTTTTACATTATAAACCATTTAAATTGAAAATTAATCAGTCAAAGGCTTTAATCTTACCTCTAGATTGATTTTCTAGCCTCAAAATGCCTTCTCCAAGCTTTAAATTTCCAATATGGGACATGGGAATCAAAAGGCAACAAAAGGCTCTTGTTTCTCCTTTATTTTCTAAATGGGCGGACTGCCCAAAGCCTTTTTTATTTTGTAAGTTTATATGAAGCTAATAATAGATAACATGCATCTATCGATAGATCTTTCATGGATTTTATCTTTTAGCCCCTCATCTATCGATGGATTTTCGAGTCTATCGATAGATGTCATCTTGTACACTTTTTTTCATTCTCATGGTCCAACTTATTGATAGTTTCTGGGAATTTATCGATAGATTTTACCACATTCTCTTGATCATCATTCCTAGACGTTCATCTATTGATCGTCTTTGAACATATATCGATAAATCATATCCTTGTTGCTTTCAATTCATTTTCAAGTGGCTATCTATCGATAGTTACCTAGACTTTATCAATAGATATCCTTCAACTGTCCTTCTTTTACTCTTGTGTGGACATCTTTTTCTTTCTTTAACATTCAATTTTATATAATATAAAATGGAAGTGCCCAAAAACAAAAGAGCAAATCCATATCTTTACATGGTTAGAATGGATATAAGAAACGTATTGGTGAGCAAAAAGAACCTTGTACTATCCTAATGAGCAATACAAAAAAGACGAGGTCCCATTCAAGGAACACAAAGAACCAAACCAACACTCAACAGCACATAGCAAGGGACATAAATCGGCAAGAATAACAAACACAATCATCAAGCCTGTTTCCTAGTCTTACAAACCCTTGACTAGTCATGAAAAAGCACCACAAGCATAAAGTGTCAGTTCTGGTCTTTGTAACAAGATAATAGTGCCATTCCAACATATTCACAAAATCATTCATGACGAAAAATTTGCGGTAGATCATTAGTTCTATCCACTCTCTGTTTAGCAAGTTTATCAACCACTTTATTACTGGATATAAGGGTGTGATTAACCTTTCATCTGTTCACCTTACCTAAGAGAGTTTTAATGTGAAACATCAAATTTTTCAACCTCCAAGGTGCTGTTTTAGGGTTAGAGATCCAAGTAATGGCATTTTGGGAGTAAATTTCTACACAAGTTTATCCTTGGCCTCTTTGGCCAGGTGCATAGAATCCAAACACATCATAAACTAGTCCCAAATATCTTTTTCCCAATCAAAAATCGCTTTCCTAAGCTTCATTTACCAATGCCAACCTAAATTTTGCCATGTACCAACTCTTCAATTGTTTCGGTCATATTGGTTTCTAAAGCAAAGATTTTAGGGATCTTAATCCTTTGGGTGATGCCATCGATCCCTTCATCCTCCCAAAATCGTATATTGTCACCATTCTTCACAGAGAAGCCAATACCTACACACAACAAAGAAGCATATCTCCCTGAAGTGGTAAGTGGGTTAATAATGATTTTTCACATGGAGGATGGTCCTCTACCACCCGACACATGTGGAGTAAGACTCCAATCATTCCCCTCATTTTTGGCAAAAATGACAAAATGCCATATATTCTTTTTTTCCTCACTATACCTCTAAATCCATTTATTCAGCAAAGCTCTATTCTTTAATCAGTGCTCAAATAAACCAAGTCTTCCCCCATCCTTCAAGTTGCAAACGGAATCTTTATCAAGCCAATGAATATACCTTTTCCCATATAAGTCGTTCCATAAAAACTATCTTTGAATTCTATCAAGTTCCTTCTTAACACCTATCGGCATCTCAAAGAGTGACATGAAGTACATTGGAAAACTAGCAAGAACTTATCTGATGAGAGTAACTCCACCACCAGTAAAAAGTAATATAGATTTCCACCTCATGAGTCTTGACTCAAAATCTCTCAACCACAAGTTTCCATATATTGATAGAATGGTGTTTAGCCTTAAAAGGGAGGCCAAGATAATTCAAAAAGAAGACTACCAACTCGACAAAGGATCATACTAACCCAGGTTTCCTCCTTACTCTTTACCATGATACTATACAAGTTACTTTTCTTAAAATTAATTTTAAGGCTTGAGATAACTTGGAAGCAACATAGCACCCTTTTAATGTTCAGAACACAATCCTTATTAAAGAGGTTAAAGATCATAGTGTCATCAGCGTATTAAAGGTGAGAAATTGAAAGCTTGTTACCCCCAACCACAACACCCTTACATAGGCCAATATCCACTACTTTGTTCATTAAAGCACTAAAAGCTTCAACCACAAGGTTGAATAGAAAAAGAGACAGCGGATAAGCTTGATGAAGATCTCTCTTCATTTTGACATATTTGGTAAAAAAATCATTACCCAGAATTGAGACCGCTGTAGAGTTAATATAGAAACTAATTCACTTCCTCCATCTTCACCCAAAGCCCATCTTATAAAGAACAAAGTCCAATAAGCCCTAGTCAACACTGTCATACGCCTTCTCATAATCAATTTAAAAAAAAACACCTCCCTCTTTGCTTTTTTGCATACAATCCATTAATTCATTAGCAATGAGAGTGCAATCAATGATCTATTTTCCTTTAATGAATGCAAACTGACTAGATCTTACAGCTTCTCCAATTACCATTCTAATCCGATTAGCCAAAACCTTAGCCACCATCTTGTACATATGTCCCATTAAGCTAATTAATTGATACTCATTTAAAGAGGCGGGATTAGTGCATTTAGGGATAAGAGTAACTAATGAAGGATTAATTCTATCATCAAGCTCACCACTGGTATAGAAATTCAACAAGAATTTCATCTCTGAATCTTTCATTTTTAGCCACTGCATCTTAAAAAAGTTAAGATTAAATCCATTGCGCCCTAGTGCTTTGTTCCCATCACAGTTGAAAATAGCTTTTTTAACTATTCTTTCGTAAAAAGACTATTTAAAGAAACAATCGAGCTTTTTGATAGAGTCTTAAGGTCCACATTTCAATCCCTTAACTTGAGAACCAATCTATGTTTATAGAGATTTTCAAAGTATTGAACAACATCACGCTCTATCACTTGCGAATCCTCCACAACCAAATCATTCACCATTAATCTATTAATGGCATTCCTCTGTTTTCTAGCAGAAACGAAGGCATGGAAAAACTTAATATTTCTCTTTACGATTATTGCACCGAGTAAACTTGCTGCCACCCAATGGAAGATCAATCCAACCTACATCATTGACAATCTCTAGAAAGATTCAATCTTTTTCTCATCGGAATAGCCCCCAATCTCTCTTCTGCATTCAAAACTACATTAAAGTCTTCTTTAAGGCAGTAAAGAACGTCCAAACTACTTATTCTTTGTGCAAGGTCTTCCCACAATTCCTCTTTAGCCTTACCATAAGCTGGTGCATAAACATTGCCAAAACCGTATTCCCAATTGTCATTATTCAAGCTATCTACAATCAGAACATAATTTCTGAATACAAAACTATTAGTGACAATAATAAAATTCTTTTACTACAAAGAGATGATACCCTCTGACACTCCATTAAATTCCCTATAAAGCTTTTTGTATTACCCTTTCCCCTAATAATATTATATGTTTTACTGTTCACCTTTTTTAACTTAGATTTTGCAAATAAACTACACACAATTTGACCTTACTTATCAAGTTCCTAAATGCCTCCTTTTTCTCTTGTTTACCCAAACCCCTAACATTTCAAGTAAGTAGATGCATATGGTTCAAGAACTTACCCCTAAAGATGCAAAAACTTAATAAGCTCAGCTTGAGCTTTCTTCCAACATTTCTCTTTCAAGTCTTAAAAATCCCACTGTTACCACTCTCAGGCTATCTATGAATATTAACCCCAATGTAGTTGCAACCTCACTATTTACTTCTGCCTCTTCGTAGATAAACTTGATCCTGTTATCAACATTAGTATTTATCCTACTCGTTTGTGTTAGCACTTTACTAGATCCTTCGTTCAGACTTTGTAAAATGGCTTGCCTCAGTCTCCGTTTATGTTCAACTGCCTTTTCCTTTTGCACACCATTTGTAACCTACGTGCCACCACTGTCTACCTCGATTCCATCTTAGCACTTCTTATTCTTTCACAGTCAATTTGAAACATCACCTTAACTTATTTTCTACGAGCAATTCGTTAATTCAATACTTCTCCGATATGACTTTTGACTTTAGGTTCATGCCTACTAATCAGCCTCTCTACCTCCAACACTTGAACTTTAGCTTTTTTGCATGGACTTGCACCACCATTATTTACCTTATTTCCATCCCTAACCACTATAGCTTGATGATGAAAGTCACTGTGAATTCCTTCTAGTCCCATAGTCTTGGATTGCTAACCAGTCGCTTTACCTAAATCCTTGAACCATCAACTTTGTTGTCCTCCATGTCTTTAAGTTTTTTAGTTTTCGCTCTACGAATCCCTAACTTCCTTCCTCTCATTAATTTGTTAATTCTACCCTCATTTTTACTTCGAAATCTCCTAACCTAACTAACAAACGTTGCGAGTGGGATATTGTCGTCCCAAGTGTTATTGTGATCTTTGTTCTCCCCTGCCATATTTTCCCCCATCTGTTTATCCAAACTTAAAAGATTCTTTGTCTTTTCCATCTTGTGACCCTGTTCATCAGACTTCTTTCCCAACTTGCTTTGGACTTGGACCTCCCTCATAATGTCCATAGCATTCAACATGAGTCCAGTCATCAAAGCACATTTACTCAGATTATTAGGTCCCCCATTCACCATGGAGACTTTTCCATTTAGGCGTTCACATTCTTTTTGCCTTTTATCCTGTCGATAGGTCGTATCATGTTTACTTGAGGACTTAATTTCTCAGCACCTAGGAATAAGACTTATATTCCAAGTTTGATATAGTGCATTTTTAGAAATGTGAACCATTATATGAGAAAGGAGTTTCGACCTTTGAGGCCTAAAAGAACTTTCACCCTTTTAAAGCTGCACCTTCACATTTGTCCCAAAAGCCTTAACACTGTTCCTCCCCTAAACATTCCTTACAGAACTATTATGCTTGTCATCTTCGAGCTCCACAATACAAGGTTCCTTACCTTTTCTATAAAGGAAAATCTCTTCTGCAATCTCAATCCCCTTAAGACACTCAGCCTCTATCCTTATTTGATCGAATGTCTCTACATTTTGTCCCTTGATCTTTATCTTTTTAATTTGAATTCTATTGACTAGAGGTTGACTTCACACATATATCAGAATTGTAGCATGTCCTCTAGTTCTCCACCACTTTCTGCATTGGTCTTACCTTCTGGTAGTCATATGCTTTTTGAGCTTACATCGCTGTAGTTAAAGTCTTCTTATCATTTTGATTCACTGCCAGACCCCCACTCCCCCCTTGTGTGTTTTATTCTCTTTCTCTACCTAGGATTGAACATAGACAGTTAGGCCATCAATGTGGAGCTTGGTCACTAAGGGGATACGTGAAAGGTCTTCCACCTCCACCAATACACGAGGTCGATCAAACTTGCATTTGCAATTGGTGGATTCATCAGTCATAATGAATCTCCCCCATTTATCACGTAACACCCTGAAAAGATACTCATGCCATAAATACCATGGAATGTTCTGTACATTTAACCAAACCTCCTTCATTACGCCAACTCTTTCTTTTTTAAATGGTATCAATTGAATGAAACATGTCTTAATTCATCCCAATAGAGCTCACTAAGTGTTTCCATCTCATCTTTTCCACAAAAGGTTACCACCACAGTGCGTTCTTTGAGGATTCTCAATTCCACCACTATTCCGATTTTACCCAACTTTTCCTAAATGTTCCACAACCCAAATTTCCCCTTTAGTTTGCCAACTGTACTATGGGTCATCCATTCCATCTTTTCCCTTTTAGTCCCAAGTCGAACCAAACTTCTAACATGTTGCTTTCCAGTTTTGGTCCAACCTCTTTTGAAGGTTCATGCTTCACTGCTGGATTTATCCTCGAAAAGTGCAATGAAAGGAAATTTTCCCCTTTTAACACCTTCTTAAATGATTTTCCATATGTTCGTGCATATTGCTTTTAGACATTATGAGTTCTCTCCCCACCTGGCCAAATTGCTATCTTCTTTTTCAGAGCCGCTTGCTTGAACATCTCATGTTTGTCCATGAATCATACAAAGGCAAAGAAGCCTTCGTCTTTGTTATTCCCTCTTTTGACAAAAACATCCATGGCTCTCCCAAATGGTTTGATCCAGTTTTTGACTTCAATCTAAGAAACATTTGGGCTAAGGTTACCCACAAAGATAGAATGGACACTTTCTCGCCAAAGATCAACGTTTTGATTGACTCTTGGGTTCCATTCTTTCCATGTGTTTTGAAATCTGTTGGTTTGTCCAAGGTTTTTTCGATCTCCAATGTCCGAAAGAGCTATGCCATAGCCGTTTAACCCAATCCTCTCTTAGTCTCTCACTCCCACTCTCGCTTGCTCTCTTTCTCATTGTGATGGCTTAGACGCCTTGACTCCCGTATGGACATTTATTGAGAGTTACCGGGAATCTATCAATAGATGGTTTTCGACGTCTACATTTCTTTCCCTCTATTTTTCATCTATCGATAGACCATGAATATCTATCAATAGATCATACTTAAATTTCAATTCTTCACGAATTTAACCATTCAAATTCATTCCTTTAGGTTCTCAATACATTATCTTTCAATAATCATCTCATTTCACCATGTTATACTCGTCATCAAGACATATATTTGTCATAAAACTTCAAATTCTCAATCATACTCTATATCACATAACATATCAACCATACTTAGTATAATTTACTTAAGTACCATATTCATCTAAGTGCTTAGCAATTACACTATATCATTCATTCGTGTGCCAAACATACGCACATCATTTAGGTGACAAAGGAATGCAATATCATCTTGGGCCTTTGCATACCCATATATTTCATAATCATTTCGCTATAGACACAGGCACATCTTTTTTTTTTAAAAGGCACATTCTTAAGTTCATAAGCATTAAAGTTCAAATTGGTCCATAAATTAGCTTAATTTCATATATAGCCAACATCAAGATCGGGGGGGTTTTACCGTTAGGGTTTGAAATTTAATTTAACAATTGTATTTAACTCAAGTTAAAATATGTAGCAGCTAAACTATAAACTTAACCATGCAAACTGAAAGTCAATTTTACTCTTTTATTGTGTAAAAATTTAATTCTTTGTTCACTTGTACATAGATGCTTTTTTTTTTATATTTTTTCTAAAAAGATTTCCTTTTTAATTTTGTTGTTAGTATTACTTTCTTTAAGAAAATGAAATGGTTATATTTTATTATGGATTTATATTTGATGCACTGACATAGTTCACCAAAATATGCCATCTCATTTTGTTTAATTAATTATTATAAACTTTTTAATATTTAATTTTTAGTCCTTAAAGATTTTTTATTCTACCTCATTAATGAAGTGTCATATTTTGATGAGCTCATAGTGTATAAAAACTATACACTATCAATGCATCAAATATCAACCCAAAAAAAAGAAAAAAAAGAATCTAAAA
Organism: Theobroma umbraticum; assembly: GCF_002168275.2. NCBI lineage: Eukaryota > Viridiplantae > Streptophyta > Magnoliopsida > Malvales > Malvaceae > Theobroma > Theobroma umbraticum. The sequence goes on from NW_018397266.1 coordinate 2,206,633, forward strand.
ATTTCTCTTGAAGTGGTAAAATTTTACAAAACTTAATTTTAATGGAAGAAGGAAGAGGGGAAGAAGATGATGGAGTTGGAGAGAGATAAAGATGAGAACAAGAAAAATACTATCTGAGAGATAGAAAAGTGAAATTTTTTTGTTTAATTAATTATTATATACTTTTTTAATTTTTAATTTTTAATTCATAAAATTTTTTTATTTTATCTCATTAATAAAGTGTTATAGTTTGATGAGCTGATAGTGTGTAAAAACTATACATTGTTAGTGCATCAAATATTAACCCTTTTATTATAAGTCTAATACCATAAAAAAGTTCCTCGCAACTTAAAACATTTGTGGAAGACCAAAATCTTTATTGGCATTAATTTACGAGGAAATTCAATTCTTGGGTGATGTAAATGCAACCCATTAAAGACACCCTTAAGGTGTAAGCAACTGCATTGATATGACAATATTTTGGAACATCATTAACAGATCGTCAAGCTTGGCAGCAGAAGAAAAAAGGATGGCAAGTTGCAAAATATGAGAGGAGGATACACTCTCCATCGTGATTTTATGAATATAAATTTGCAGTTGTTGCAAACAAAGAATTATAGCTTACATGATTATGAACCCAGTTACTAAAAATATCTAACAAAATTTTGATACATGGAAAAGAATACAAGGTCCTGGGATTCCTTGCTGCGGTATTTTCCCTAAAACAGTATACAGACGGGTGCAAAAAGTTCCCCTCCTTCCTCATAAACTGTGACAAAAGAATCAAGGACAAAATTCCTAATAATCTCAGAAATTACATGAACAAGAACGTATGAAAAAGTTTCTCTAACAAAGGTGGTTCCGTGTTTCCTTCTATGACAGAAATAATGCCTCCAAATAATCATCAATGTAAGCTAAGCATGGCCAGTGATCAGTTCTAATCCGAACTAAAGTTGAAACATCACTTACTTCCATTTGGAACAGGAGATGGAACATAGGGGGAAGGAATATCAATATGTGAATGCAACCCATACTTCTTTTGCTGATATTCAACTGACTTTCCCTCTCGTCTTCATTTCCAGTGAAAGTAAGATGGAGCGGCGTTCTGTCTAATTCAGCAACTGAGGTGGTGGCATCAAGCAAAGGACCAAAGGCCTCATCTTTCCATACAATGTCCCTGATAATTCCTCCATCCTTGACCATGTTAACAAGACGCTCGCCACTCACACTTACAACAAATGGTGCCAGATAATGCTCAGTAGCACGAATTAAAGAGACTGCAGGAATCTCAAGCAGCTTCACTGATCGGGTTCCATTGACTGCTGCAAACCCCTTGCCTCCCTTCAGGGGGAAAGCCTCTCGCCCAGTGTTGGAAGTAGTACCACAAGCATCCCACAAAGCATTGAACAAGTCTGTGTAATAATCAGGTAATACATCTTCTAGCATGTCTGAGGGGGCAATAGCCTTGAGAAACAAGTCTTCTATGCCTACAGTAATACTCTGCAGCTGACCAGAGATGATCTGACCATCTTCCCCATTTGTTTCAATGAAAACGTCAACCAGACCAGGTGTTGGCTCACATGGTTCCAGTTCAATTATCACAGGAGCTTTATAGATTTCTTCTTCACCAGAACCATTGTGTGTAGAAATGATGTCTAATGAAGCAGTTTCACCAGGGAAATAATCACTCACAGGAGGTTGACCAACAAGGAAAGGTATGTGACATGATGGAATAGACCCATATGGAGCTGGTGATGAAAATTTCAACACGGTTGCATATATGGCAGGGGAGGCATCTACTCCATGTAACCCACTTTTAGGGGACTCACCTCCCCATACATGATTGAAATGCTCTGAATCAAATCTCAAATTGCATGGAATTTTGACCTTAAGCCCCGGCATACATCTAAAATCAGGAATGCAGGAGAAATGTCTCCTCAATATCCCTAAAATCTCTGAAACTTTTGAATCCATCACATAGAGTGGAACCTGTGGTTTATCCATTCTCTCATCTTCTGATATAGTCTGAAGTTGAATATTGGCATCAAGCTCTCTTTCATCTGTTGAGGCTTCACTATCCCTGATACCACCAGAAAAATCCTTTTTGTTACTCCCAAAACCTAAAGGTAATAGAGACAATGACCAAGACTGTTTGACAAGTAGCGGTATCATCCGCTCAAGATGGATATAGGATGAGATGTTCCTGGATTTCTTGAGATCCTGATAATGTCGAGGAGAGGGCACGCTGAAAAATGAACCAGAATGAGGTGAGCGGGAAATACCAAGGAGTTGCTCTCCAAGGTTTAGCATGCCTCTAAGCTTCACTCCGGGTACACAAATCAGCATCCTCAGGTAGATCCTGTAAAATGACATAATGGGAAATAATCAAATCCTCAGATAATAATGCTTATATATCTCTTCTTGAGATTCCTTATTGTTTAGATCATTCCTTTTCCAGTTTTCCTGTAAGTTTGACAGGAAACTGCAGATAATTTTAAGAGGAATGGAAAAGTTAAAAGCAAAAAGCAAAGACATTCCCTTCATCATACCTTGCATGATCACGGACCTCTAAATCAGGGAAGTAAAGGCAGGTGAATGCAAGGAGACGAGATAGTCCAAGGAACAATCTAGAGCTCTGATGGTGAGTCAGCATGGTTCTGCAAATGCCAAGGACCTTACTACCCTGAGACCAAGATTTCCCACCAGTATCAGGGCCATGTTTCTCAACAAGGAAAGCCATGAACTTGGTTAGCAGGTCCAACAACCTACGAGGAGGTACTGTTTGATTTTCAGCAATTCTGTCAAATATTAGAAAGTACGAAACTAGTCTATAATCAATTATGACTCTTGGATGCAGATTCTCATCGACTGTTTGAAGCAGGCGCTCTCCCAACCAATGATGCTTTTGGCAGCCTAACAAACGGTCAACAAAAGCAACAATGACAGGGACCAACCTCTGACACTCCAGTATCATGTCAACCAGCATCCCCTGAACAAAAGAAGTTGCAAACATCAGCATAGGAAGTATTGTTTTTTTCATTGCTAGTTAGGAGCAGATAAAACATAAGCTTCAAGTCCTCTAGTTTTGAATCCTTCTTTCGAGTGCCCCATAAAGCGCCATCCAAACAATTACAGAATCTACAGGATTATCTATTTCAGAGAAAGATTACAGTTAATGAATGTCGTGTGTGTTAAATAGATGTAAATTAGACTTGTCAAGGCATTTTTACTGACCTAGATCAATATCTAGTCCCACTGAAGAGATGTTGAAGTCTGCAACTTCAGTATTTATGATTTATTTAGAGAGGTAAGAACTATACATACATTTATATGTACATACATAAATGTATGTACACATGTACATATGTATATATATTTGCAGTACAAAACAGACAAGTGCTATTCTATAAAAGATTGTGCAAGTACAGACCAGCATATCTATTCATTTTCATTTAAAGTTAACGGTTTAACTTGTAATTTCTTATCATTTTTATAAAGCACCAAATGGCTCAATACTTTTCCAAGTCAAGAATAATCAGAAGGTTTAGAATTAGGAGTACGGCTAAAAGAGGAAGGTTAAAGAAAAAATAAATACCTTTAGAAAATTAAAGATGGCAGATTCCATGAGTACAGTAGTGGTTGAAGGATCAGCATCAACATGAGATGATGCACCTATCAAAAACTTATGTAAGGTGCGGAATGCCACTACAGTTTCTGTGCTCCAAGGAGGCAACCACTTGAAAGCTGAAACAGATACTATACCATCTTGAAACAGTTTCACCACTGAATTCCCGTCCCCTATGATCATATCTGAAACACTCTGAGGTTTCAATGAGTCAATACAAACAGAACAAAGAGCAAGTAGATCAAGCTTCAAAGCTTTCAAGGAAAGTGGATCGAACACACTTGGATAAAACATGAAACCCATCTCAACAATCGACTTCTTATTCTCCACATTTCCTCCATTCACCATCAATCCATTCAATAAACCCATCAACCAATGCACCGAAAGCAAGCGAAACACCAAAAAATGCTGCGTTTCCAACGAAACCAACAAAAGTCTTCTCACAATCTCTCTCTCCTGTTCACTAAACGCCTCAGCAAAACGAGAATACAAAATCAAAACAACATGACACAATACAGGATCAAAAGAATAAATCATCCCGAAAAACTGAACTTTCAGCATAGAAGGCTGCAAATCCAAAGCTACTGCAAGTGGCATTACCATCCCCATGAAAACCATCATTCCACAAGGAGTAAAAACCTGCGGCCATTCCAGTAAAAACGCCATGGCTCTTCTCAATTCCTTATAATTCAACCCTAACCCCTCCTTTTCCGATCCTAAAATCCATTGCGGTAAATTAAATGGTATTAAAGGAACAGAAGTATTCAAAATAGAAATACTCAACTTTCGATTCACAATACTATAGATTACTGTGGTAAACAACAGAATGTAACTCTGCGAAGCGTGAGTTCGCTCGCTTTGGCATAAACTCCATAAATGACCAGCGATATCAGAGAGCAAACAAGGGTAAGAATTTTCTAATTCGCGTAAACATTCACAGGCAATGGCACGAGCGTGGCGGTCCGATCCATGGTTCGGCCGGTTGATAACCGCCAGCAAAAGTTCCACCACGGCTTCCGTTAACCGAACCTCAACGGTTTCGACGGAATTCGTTGAGATCAAAATTGAGGTCGCTGAAACCATCATTTGTTCTTTCAAAGCGTAGGTGATGTGGACGCCGTCGATTGGGGATTGGACGATGGTGCGGAGGGTTTCGACCAGACGGTCCACAAGGAGAGAGAGGGAATTTGGGGGGAACAAGACGTGGGAGAATTCGTCGAGGAAGATGACGAGGGGGATTTTGAAAGGGAATTCCTTTTTGACGATGGAAGAAAGGGCGAGTTCGGCGAGTGACGGGGAAAGGGAACTCCATTTCTCGCAACGAGCACCGCCGTGTTGGAAGTCTTCCACTAAGGATTCCCAGTCCTGAGGTGTCACTGGCTTTGGAGGTGGTTTTTCTGTCATTTTTGGAACCTTTTTTAATGGAATCTAGATTCAGCTTACGTTGAAATTTGGAAATTGAAATACCATTGACATTGTTTTCCTGATCAAGGATGAAATTTCCTAGCGAAACCCAAAGGGAAATTCACAATAAAAAAAAAGGAGACACAGGGAGCGTGGGCGCTTACGGCCGAGTTCAGTCGAGACCGTACGCCAGCAAATTACGATTTTTTTAGTTCGGATCGGCGACCCACCAGCCCGGCTTTTATGCAACAACAATCCAACCTATGATCAAGCCCACTACATATGGGCCAATGGCCCACTATCACATTCTATTAGTTCCCTTACATAGAAAATAGTGCACCATCTTACATTAATCTTTAACTTTAAGCTTTTAAAATTTCATAGACTAGTTTCGATAAGAATTTATAACGGGTGAGCCTATTTTCAGTATACTGTTTTCTTCTCACACGAAAATTAGTCACATGAAATGGCATGTGAATCTTATAATACACTTGTTTGATCATTTATATTTACGTGAGAGAAATCAAATTATGCGTGCAAGGAAAATTTACTTATTTTTAATTTATTAATTTTTCTTAAAATTAGAATTATTGACCAATTCGCAAAAATTTTAATGGTGAATCAATTTGTGAATCCTTAATCCTTAATTTAATTAATGTTGATCCCATATATTTCTTTTCATAAGAGGATTGATTCAATGACTTTTATTTTATAAATTTATATTTTTAATAATATTTAGTTCTAATATGCAAGCTATAGAATTGTAATTTACATTTCAATTTCTAATACCAAATCCAACAAAAATTTACATATATCAATAGATTTTTTGAAAGATAATATGACTATTAAGATATTATTAAAGCAAATTAAAAAAATCATTTTCATTTTATCACAATTTGTATAAAATTCCATAGGTCCATCAAAATTGACACAATTATGCATTTACACTAACACGACATAACATGGCACCAATAACAAAGTCAGAAGGCAACTAAGAGGTGGGTCGATCGTGGAGCTTTGGAGTAGTGAGGTTTGGAGAATAATTTTACTACAATAAGTTTTACTTTAACCCCTAAATCTATTAAAATTAATTATTGATTAATTGCTATTTGGTATTTTACCAAACAAAAAAATTTATTATAAAAAAAATTAAAATTTTTTTTTAAAAAAATATTATGAAATTTTAAGATTTTTGAAAGCATGAAAACCCTACTAGCCCCCATTCTTTTCACCACTGCATGGTACTAAAGTGGTCGTTTTCATCAATGGATTGATAACATAATGGTACAACGGTCTCTTTATTGAGTCAAAAAATTCAATGTTTGATTTGAGAATGAAAACCATTAAGCCTTTTTGCCATGATCTTTGATGAAATTAAGAAAAATTATTACTATATAATAACTTTTGATTACTATCTATATTAACATAACATGGTATATTATTGTAGTATGATAACATAATAACATAATATTTCATTCTTAACGTCAATATTATATCAACGTCATCTGAATATAAAAATAATAAATAATAATTTAATTAAAATAATTAATTAATTATAAATATTTATTTAATTTAAATTTAAAATATATAAATTTGATTTAACATAATATAATTTTTTTAAAAATAATTCAAAAACTTTTTAAAACAATATGATTTCCAATAACCTTGCTCTTCTTTCTTCGTTGAACTGTTTCAGAATGTCTCGCTCTCACTCTCTAAACCTCTACTACCGTCTTTCATTTCTTCCTACGTACTCGTGGCCAGTTATTGGCCACGTTCTAGCATGGGTCCAACCTAAGGTGATCCATATTTCATCCCTTTCTTTCACGTCTCTTCTCTCTCTCTCCATACTCATTCTCCCCGAATACCATAGTTAAGGAGAAGCAAAGCCAACTGAAATGGAAACGTGGGGCTGAAGAAAACCATTTTCCAATGGCCATGAAGCTTCTCTCCCGGCCAACAGGGGAGAAACTTGGCTGCCTGTGCTCCTGATTTGAATAAAATATAGTGAATGAATCATGGATGTCAATTCCCAAAATTTTTTAAGTAAAAAGATTTGGCACCTTTGCTTCCAAACATTGTAGGTGAATATAATTAAGTTCATACATACATATAAACGCACGAATAATTAGGCGGATTAGACATAAACCGGTGCCCAACCAATAATAAGATATACAACAAGCTCCTTCCATTAACAAAGTGGAAGCTGTTGTTCTTGTTGTTGTCCTATCCCCAACTTTGCTTTTTACTATATAACTTTTCTCAATCAAAGCCAAAGGGTTTTTCTTTTTCTAGGCGTGTGACAATGGCACGCATGGGTCTTCCACTAACTAAACTTTGCTTACTTACTATTTATTTTATTCATTTATTGTTGAATATTAGACTAGATTGGGAAGGTGGCCTTTTGAGAATTATTCTATAAATATGTCTTATGATAATTAAGTAAAAGGTTGTTTTAATTAGTAAAGTGAAAAGCGATTTGTGGTGTTTGATTGTTTACATATTTACCAAAAGCTTGTTGACCTTTCTTTTTAGGTTAAGAGGTCAGTCACGACTTTAATAATTCATTTTACTTGGTGTATGATTTCTTTGTAATTTTTTAATTAATGTCCAATATTTTTCCACTATGAATTTGCGGTCCCTCTACTTGGCAACGTAAGAAATGACGACCTTGGAACTCCCTCAAGAGTGCCAAATCCAAGACTCAAAGCCAACCCTTTATGCACCTACCCATACAAAATACATTTCAAGTATGAGTTGAAAGACTATCTTAGGTAAGGATATGTACTATAGAGAATGGAATAAATTCAGGATTAATATTTGATGTATTGACATCTCATTAATGAGATAAAAAAAATAGGATCTACGTTTTATTTCTTTCAAATTAATAAGATTTCAAAACGACATATCAATATTTAATTTTTTAAAATAATATCTTATTAATGAAGTGTCAATATTTAGTGATTTGATAATATATAAAAGTTATACACTATTAATAGGTCAAATATTTTCTTATAAATTCGATCTAATTTTCTAAACACATCCTCTTATTCAACTAAATTACTGTCCAATTTGTCTGTTTATGGGACTAAACTCATTTTTTTTTACCAAAATACTTAATACTTGCTGTTATAACATAATCCACCTATCCAAAGATCTTTAATCTTGTTCCATGTTTTGATATTCTTTGTAAAAAATTTGCCGAATCTATTTCAACCACTTAAATTTCGTAAATTTAATAATTTAAGAAGATTGCTTGGAAGTTCCTTCTTTCCTTCTCTATAGGCTGCACTTACATCCCTAGCTAGTGCATAGATGATGACAAGTGTGTATTTACCAATTTTAGGGGACAAAACATATAGAAAGCTAGTGGAGAACGATTTGAAGTTATTTATTAGCTCAAATCTTTCCCCAAGTTTATTCACATAGCTAGCCATCATTGGTGGGTACGTTATCATGAAATCTAAGGGCAACTAGTACAAAATTCCTTCATATTTATATTTTGTTAAATTAAAGTGGAGGATATATATATATATATATGTTCCTATTATCATAAAATATAAGGATAATTAGTTTAATTTTTTTCTCAATAATTTTAAATGAGAACTTTTTTTCCTTAATATCGAAATATTTTAACTTGTTATTAGATTTTTAGTATCAAAATTTTGAGTTCATCAAATATTTTATGTTTCCTATTAATGAATCTTCCTCACCCTTAATCTTATTTATATTTTCTAAACATTGGTAGTTCTGATTATCACTAATCGGGCACAAAGCATTTAATATTTCTTAGATTAAGTTTATAGGATCTTCCGATCGAAAATAAACACCAATAATCAACAATATGTAAATAATCAGTTAAAAATACTATATTGATCTACATACAAAATTTGATTAATACTTATTAATAATTTAATTAAAAAACATATTAATTAAATAAAGTATAAAAATTATTTAAATTTTGATTACTTGACCAATTTAACAACTTTTTTTTTCAATTTATCAATTTAATTATCTTAACTTTTATTTGATTATTTTTAATAAAAAAATCTGACGATTTTGATAGAGAAATCTAATTTAAATATTTGTATAATTTGCCTTTACACGATGGATATAATGGTGTCGGTAATAATATATATATTTTGACAATTTAAGAGGAAAAGTCAACTAATTTTTTAGAATTAGAAAAAGTAGGTTCTTTTAGTATTATTATTTGACCACAAGTTGATGGGTATTTAGTTGGACATGCGTGACTGGTGGAGACATCGTATTGCCAATAATTATAATACGGCTGAATACTAGAAGATAAGCATCACGATTTCAAACACAACCCATAAAATATATACATATTGATAAATAAATGCAATCATTTGTCATCTAGAATTTACCATTTTTTCTTTACCCAAAAAATTTTCTTTGGAGATCTCATCAATAACCAATTTAACATCCTTAATCTAAATCATTATAAATAGTATCAAAGCACAACATTTCATACGTAAGAAAATGAAATGAATTAAGATCCAAAAGTCACTTACATAACTATCAAATGAGATCTTGTCGACTCATGCCTAATAGATACTTGAAAGCGTCTCAAAATTCTCTTGACATTAGTTACCTTATCAAACTTGAGTTCTGCCAAAGATTATGGCGTCGTGCGCGAATCTTGAAGAACAAAGACTGCTGCAACCCCTAATTTGTCCTTTCCCTTTGCATTTCGTCCTTGATCATTGATCCTTTACTGTTCTAAACAATCAGTCCCTGCTTGGACGTGACTTCCCATGTATCTTCAACCTCTTTCAAAGTAAGCAAGGTAGGGGGCACGATATCCTTGTCTGAGATCGAATTATCAGATAGGAGTGGCACTTCTCTGCTGTCACCATTGAGCACGTTCATGATGCGTAGCTTCCTTCTCCTTCGCAATGCGGACCCTGGTTTAAAGACTTTGCAATTTTTGGCAACCCAACTTAATCTAGATCTTTCCATCCTTCTGTACGCTTGACTTCGACGCCTCTCCAATTACTCTGCCCTCCTCCTCTTGAATCAGAATAGCATCATAGCTCGATCCTAGTGTCGGCTCTGAAATCAGAATTTCTCTTTGAGGCCTCTCTTTTAAATTCTCAACCGTTCCTTGTGACCCTCCTTTACCCCCAATGTTCCTGCATGCTCCATGTTCCCCGTGAGACCCGCCATCCCTTTCCTATCACCCTGTTTGGTTGTCGCCCTCTTCTTTCTTGTACTATCACCCTTTTTCCAAGATTTCTTCTACTTGTCCTTACCGTCGGGCTCAATCCCTCCACGCTTAAGTCTGTTCTCCAACTTCTCATTGCAAGTTTGACTAAGGGCTTGGACTAAAGCCTGTTCTCCAATTTCTTGCACTGTTGCTCGCCCAAGGAGATAAAGGATTTATGTATTTATCCTCAGATTTTATGTGTAAAATAAATGAAAAACTCATTCTAGATACTAAAAAAATAGATAATAATAAAACCATGTTCTTCTATTCATATATATTTTTATGTAAAATTTCAGAATTTTTGAAACACAAGTCTTGCTTGAAGAGGTAACAAAAAGTTTAAATCTCAAATTTGGATACCATTCGTCTAAATATATTAGTTAAACTCCTACTCAGTAGTTTGCAGAATCAAGAAACATGATCTACATATGAATTCCTTGTAGCACACTGTCCATAGTGTTTTGTTAATAGGACAATTGGGTACCCAGGAGCTTCCAGAATCAAGAAACCTGGTCGCACACCGTTCATAGTGTTTTGTTAATTGGACAATTGGGTTCCCTTATTTCCTTGAGAAGCAGTGGTGTCATGCAAGCATGCACCTTATCCATTTAAATAAAGTTATGGTGTTTTCACTCCGGAAGAAAAAGAGAGAGGGGGAGAGGTGTGCAATGTATTGAAACACTATCAATCCCGTAAATGCTAAAAACTTGTTTAAGTTAGGTAGGCCAAAAGCAAAATTCTTGATGGCAAGGATCAGTAATATAATAATTGTCCCACGAACTTAGTGGAAAAACTCACGTTGCATTGTTTATTGTCTCCCCATATTATTGATAGATACAACCTTATAAAGGCCCCTCCACACCCATTCACTACCAACGGATGCATATCGTCCTTAAATTCTCCAACTCCCACCCAAAGCAAAGGAAAAAAAGAAGAAGAGGAGTTAACCCCAGTAGCAATTTTCTCCCACTAATAGCTAGCTACGGATATGGCTGAGGAGTGCACTGCTAGCTCTGCTGTAACCTCTTCTCCTGCACCTCACACCTGGTGGGATATTCTCCACCCTGCAAACTCTCTTTCCTCGTGGACTAGTAGTACTACTAACAGTCCTACTACTACTGCTACCTCTTGGCACCAGCATCATCAAAACCCTACTTCCAACTCTTCTAATAATTGTGATCAGGATGATGTTTCAATCTCTACTTCCTTGACTAATGCTTCCAACCATTCAGGGTTAACAGTTGAGTCGTCCCGCCGCCAGCTTGTTGATCAACCTGTTCCTCCGTCGACCAATGACTTGATTGGAGAACATGCTTCGGATAATCATCTTTGGAGCCATGTTTTATCGTAAGTTTTTTTGTTTGTTGCGACTTGCACCGTATGGAAATAATTAAACAGACAATTGATATTAAGAAATATTATCCTGTAAATTACCAAATTCCTCAATTTCCATCTATTATGATTATTTATATGAGAGGAAAGAAAGAATCTTATCTTAAAACAAAAAAGCTCTCCGTAGAAGCCTGGTATAGTTGAAATGAGAGAAAAGTTTCTCATGTTTTTACTTTCCTTTGTTTTATGTGTATGCATGCGTCCATGCAGATTCAAGAATTTGCATGTACTATTAGCTTATTCCTTTTTCTGAGAAGTGCTATGACTTACGAAGAGAAGTATTACTTAATAGACTGATTGCCTTAGCTAATTTTCTGTAATTTTTTGTTCTTTTGTTGGTTTTAGGAAAGGGTTTTTTTTTTTCCCCTACTTTTGGGTATAAATTTCCAATTATCAAGGAAAATTTATCTGCATATATTGTCCAAATCATTAAAAAATTGGGGGGTTTGATTATTTTTGGCAGGAGTGTCGGAAGCAACTTACGCAACAGTCAAGATGTTGGAGAGAACTTGTTTGAGGCAATATCGTCAAAGAGCAGCTCCGTTGGAATCTTTGAACCTGCATGTGACTATTTGAAGAAAATAGATAACAACTGGGAATTCCCAAATCCCTCATCAGTTTTCAACAATTTTGTCAAAAATTTAAATGGATACACGACTGATGATAACCAGAGCTCAATTGAAAGCGAAAGGTTAACCAAGTTGTCCAACTTGGTCAGCAACTGGTCCATTGCCCCTCCAGACCCGGAAGTCAATCTCCAGTTCAATCCAAAATCTTGTGATCAGATCCCTTTGACTTCTTCAGTGGAAAACTACACACAGCCAGCGTTTTGTGGAATGGCAACAATCAAAAACCCAGTTTTCTTACCATGTTATGGTTATCATCATGATGTAAAAATGGAGGCCGAAGGTCTTGATGTGGAAGCTCCAACTTCCTATTTTCGAAGGGCTTTCAAGGGTAATAATAGCAATGGATATCATCATAATAGTCTTATCAACAATTCATCAATGGAAGCTGACAACTTCTATGGATCATCAATGTCTCATTCTCCATTCACAAGTACCATGACTTATAGCCGATTAAGCAAGCCTTTGATTGACATTCATGCATCAAAGCCTTGTTTTAGGCCATTGAATAATTTATCAGATTGCAAGAAACAAGGGATCCAAGCTGCAACTAATTCTCTGCAGGTAAGCCAAATCAACCTAACTGCTACCATATCAGACATGAGTTTCTTTTGCCTTTTCCTTTGAAATGAATCTTTTATTAAACCATTTGGCAATAAATGCAGACAAGAACCAGCAATGGAAGAACACAAGGGATTACAAATGAGGCAAAGAAGAAAAGAGGTGAAGTAACCTCGTATGACACAGTATTGAAAAAGCCTAAGCATGAAACTTCCACAGCTTCATCTGTCAAGGTACATAAAACTTTTTAGTGGTTATAACGAAACAGAATATAATTAGAGAAACGTAGTCATAGTGTTTATTATTACTAGTGAGAAAACTCATTTCATTAAATTAATAGATGCACGCCCCAAAAGTCAAGCTTGGAGACAGGATCACAGCACTTCAACAAATTGTGTCGCCATTTGGAAAGGTAGAGACACCACTAAGATAATAGCTTCTTTTCTAGTGAACCTGACGTCGGATATCATCTTCTTTGTAATCTGATCCAAACTTTGTTGGCTGAATTTCAGACTGATACGGCCTCTGTGCTACTCGAAGCAATTGGATACATAAATTTTTTACAAGAGCAAGTGCAGGTGAAAAGCTGCTTAAAACATATATAATACTGCTAAAAGAACTAATGATTTTGCAGCTTTCATTTAAGGTGGCAAACCGTTTTGGAACATTATATTTCCTGATTGCTAAAGATTTACTTTGTTTGCATTCTTTGCAGTTATTGAGTAATCCTTACATGAAGCCCAATTCTCATAAGGTAAGCAAGTTTTATAGTAGCATATCTTATCATCAAATCAGACTCAACATAGAGATTAACAAAGGTTATTCTTGGTACTCATCTTAGGATCCATGGGGAAGCTTGGATAGGAAAGATCAGAAAGGAGATTTGAAGGTTGATCTAAGGAGCAGAGGTCTATGTTTAGTTCCAATATCTTGTACCCCACAGGTTTACCATGAAAACACTGGTTCAGATTACTGGACCCCAACATATAGAGGATGTTTGTATAGGTGAAGACTTTATGATTTATGAAAACATATATAGTAACTTAAATTTGACATTGGAATTGGAATTATTGGGCAGTGTTAATTTTCTCTAAAGTTGCCCTCTTCTTTGCAGTTAAGTGTTTCCCTTTGCTTACCATTTTGATTATGGGAGAAAAATTATATATGGTAGGTACTTTCAAACACAAGCATTGGAAGATGAACATCATCCACAGATCCAGCCCCCCTTGGACAAGCAATTCGTGTAATGTAAAAACTCTTAATAAGAGGCAACTGTGAATATTCTGGGAAGACTTTGGCATAGTCAAAAATTTCATTGTGACTTGCCTTCATGACAATAAATTCCATGTGTTCCACTGTAGTTTAATTTATTTAAAAGCTTCTATTGGGATTATTTTAAAAAATTTTAAACAAGTTTTGCATGTTTATAACTCTCAAATTGATAAATGCATGTGAAGAACCAAAATGTCATTCCTTTCATTTTGTCAATTTATATGTGTCATTCATGCGACATATAGTGATGATTTCTTCGGTATATTATGATTCGAATTTAATTAAGAGTTCTATTCAAATTTCTATATTATCTTTATAATTTGATTTTAATCCAAACGACAAATGAAACGATTTCTTTGTTAAATAATTAATCATTCTTACTGAACTTTTAAATAGTATAAAAATTAAAATGAAACTCAATTCTTATAAAAAAAATTAATCTCTTTTTCTCCGTGCTTATATATATACACATAAATATATACACACAATTTGATTTTTTTAATATCATAAAATTATATTCTTTTTTTAATATTTAACACCAATTTTTTATATTGTAAGTCTTAAAAATTACAGACATCATTTTATAAAAAATATTATATTAATTATTTTTATATATATTTGTAAATTACATGAAAATCACAATAAAGACATAGAAAATAGAACAAAAACGAACCACATGACACGCCATGCCATAGTTTAGTCTTAATTGTCTTTTGTCCACGTGTCAAGCTTTCACTAGTCCATGTCCGTTTCAGACTAAAGGAATCGTTTGTACGAATGGGAGTTGATAATTAGACCGTTCTTATTTTGAGAATGACAGATCCGTCTCTTAAGCACCACCTTTCTCAGGTCAAACGGAAATTGCTTTGACTAGAATTCAAAAGACATAAAATTGATACTTAATACTTTTTTTTAAGTTAAATTTTGAATCTTTTGCTTAAAAAAATGTCATTTTGAATTAAAAATATAATTTAAATTTAGCTATTTTAACCCCAGAAAAAAAGAAAGAGTCTGTTTGCAGGGATTGGGGTATCCAAGGCTCATTTTCCAGAAAATGGGAATATATATATATATTAAATATTAAAATTTTATATTTCATTTTGTCACTTTACTCTCTGAACATTGCACATGGCATCCAACGTTTAAAGGTTGCTCTCTTTCTTTTTTTTTTTTGGGTTCATGAAAGGAAAGTATGGAGTCGTAGTAATAAAAAGGAAAAAAAGATAGTGGAAAGATGGGAGGAAATCTGTCAGTTTATGGGAAGGAAGAGAGACATATGACTTTCATTTCCCTCACTGTACAATTCCCGATCGCTCAAGCAACCAAATTTCTAATTAAAACAATCAAACCAAACCCAAAACAAAAAGTTGAGCATAAGTAAAGGAATAATACTAGTACGAAATCCAGTGTTGAGAAAAGCAACTATGATAGTAGTAATAATAGCAATGGCAGTCCACTGATAGCTTGCTTTCTCCTTTTTTTTTTTGGGGGGTGGGGGGGCAGTTTTAGATTGAAAGCAATTTGGTTTCATTTTCATGGATTACGAAAGAATCCAAAAGCCTCAGGTACTTACGCTTCTCGCAATCTCTTTTTTTTTTTAATTTCCTTTTGGCTTTCTCTTCTCCCAATGCTTTGTTTCTTTGTTATTTTT
This sequence comes from Theobroma umbraticum, assembly GCF_002168275.2. NCBI lineage: Eukaryota > Viridiplantae > Streptophyta > Magnoliopsida > Malvales > Malvaceae > Theobroma > Theobroma umbraticum. Next base: position 2,222,373 of record NW_018397266.1, read on the forward strand.
AGGAAAGTAAGAAGCAGAGAAAGACGAGATTTCATTTTCGAATTTTTCATTTGTTTTAATCCCCCAAAATCAACCTTCGATCCGTCACTCAAATCCATTTCATCTTCATTTATATGTGTATATATATATACATATGTATAAATCTTTGTTTTTGTTTAAATGCGTAGGGAGGAGGTGGATTTTCCCCTGGCAAGCTAAGGACTATGCTGTTAAGAGTAGAGAAGAAAAGAAAACAAGAAGAAGTTGAATCTTCTATAGATTTAAGATCTCAACTTTCTCACCTTGATGATACAGGTATTTATCTTTCTTTTTTTTCTTTTGGATGTATTTACTTCTTTTTTTTAATTTCTATCTTTTTTGGAAGATATATATCCGAAAATACGTTTAACAAAATGATTAAGGAGAGAGAGAAACAAATAGGAATAGAAGTGGAAAGTGTTCATTGTTGATTTTATTTATTGTAGAAGTTTTTAATATTTCTTTTTGTGTGTGTGTGTGTGTCTGTGCAGGGGGAAGTGGTTCAGATAGTTGCAAAGATGTAGATGTGGTTAGTGTGCTTCCAGAATGTTCGACTTCCACGACAGCTGATTCGATGGCTGCTGTCCAGAATGGTAGTGAACGGAGGTTAAAGGATCATTCGTTAGGCAATACTCGAAACCGATTCATTGAGGATCATCCTGGATTAGATTATGATAGTGGACATGACAATATGAGTGTGTCCTTCTCATCCATCTTTGAGTTTCAGAAGACTGAACGGGCACAACAAAGAGTTCCAGTTGGGCCGTTTTCTAAACCGGCACCTTCTAAATGGGATGATGCTCAGAAATGGATAGCTAGCCCTACTGCGAATCGGCCAAAGACGGGGCAGGGTGGACAAGGGGTGGGATCAAGAAAAGGTGGTAACTTTGGTTATGGGAGACAATCATCCACTAAGGTGGTTGTCGAAGTTTCTGATCAAAAGATGGTTGCTCTTGAAGAACCGGATACAAAACGGATTGATATGAATCATGCTAAGAAGGATAACGGGTTGCAGAAGTTTGCAAATTGGGAGAGTGATCCATACCCAATCTTGGATACATATGGGAAGCCTGTATTGATGATTGAAAACTCTGTTGCAGAGTCTGCTAGTAAGGGTTTATTTTATGTTGGAAGTAGTTTATGCTTAGTTACATTTGCACTTAAATGCTTTCTATTGAAGAATTAGCCCTTGTATCCTTACTTATCATTTGCAATCATGTTTTTAATTGAAGAATTAGCCCTTGTGGACATACCATGTTAAAACTTAGATATTGCATATTGTCTTCAATATTTAGGAATTGTTTTGGTAGCAAAGGTTGATAAGTTCACCATAATTAATAACATAGTGACGAAATTTTGGCTGACAAGAACAAATATCATTCGATGAGGATGCTTTCTACTTAAATCTATTGTGCATAAAAAAATTTTTCTTCATGTTACTGATACTTTTAGAAGTATTATGTTCTTGTTTAATCAACCTTGTGTAATTAGTTTTTATATTTGCTGTAATATTTTAAGTAAATATCCAGTGTTAATTTTGCTGCCACAGAGCAAAAATCTTAGCCCTGACCCTCTTAACGCGCAAACTTAGCTTAAAGAGATTAGCAAGCCATTTTGTCTCTTTTGGTTTCACTAAGAAAGGTGGTTCCAAAATATGATTTACAGCCTTTCTACTGGCTGGAAATATGTTGCTTTTCAAAGCAATTTAGGGAGCGGGTACCTTAGTCTTTTAGATCTTTAAATCCCATTATTTAAAGCTGTGAGCAGCTCTGAACAATGAGGGAACTTGGAAATTTTCATGCAAAGCAGATACGGTGAACTTGCAGTTGGTGCTACCTGAATGAAGTGCCTAAACTTAAAATGCTGGTATATGGGTGTTTAGTTATTTCTATAAATATCTCAACTTTTGTGCATAGATTGTGTCTAACATGAAGCTTCGGCAATAATTCGCAATGTACTATGTAAGAAAATTAATTGTTGATTTCCTTGCAGTTAGTCTCAGCCAGCATGATTCGTCAATGTCTATACATAGTGCTACTACATTTATTCCTCCTCCTTCGACAGCTAGATCAGTATCCATGAGAGATATGGGCACGGAAATGACTCCTATCGTTAGCCAAGAACCTTCAAGGACAGGAACTCCAGTGCGGTCAACAACGCCAATTCGCAGCCCAAATTCATCCAGGCCAGCAACTCCCAGCAGAGCTGTGCCAGTTTCGTCTCCAGCAAATCCACCTTATGACCACTTAGATCTGAAGATGGAGTTGTCGGAGAAGGAGCTACAAATGAAAACAAGGAGAGAAATTATGGTTCTTGGGGCCCAGTTGGGTAAAACAAATATAGCTGCATGGGCTAGCAAAGACGAGGAGGATAAAGATGCATCCACTTCACTGAAAACTGTAACACCAGAACAACCAGCTAAAAGTGTCATTGAAACCCGTGCAGCAGCATGGGAGGAGGCAGAGAAAGCCAAGTATATGGCCAGGTATTTTTGTTCTAAGAAAATGTGAATGCCTCCTTTAATTTTTTTTTTCCTTATTTTGAACCATGCTTTACAGTTTTTGATGAGAAAACCGGCATTGCATGGATCTGTTGATTTAATAAAATTTTAAACAACACTAAGTCGCAAATCATAATGCCTTATTTGGCAATTTTAATGTATTTAAAATGCTGCTGAAATGTTTATAATAGCCTTTGAGATATTGCTGCCTGGAAGGAGCAATATGATATATTTGATTTATCTGAAAGAATTAGTGATGTTATGCCTTTTCATTTGGTGCATGGACCTGTACAAAGAATATAAGCTTCCATATATGCATGCTGTACAAGATATCTGTGCAATAATCTTCTTATGTCTTTGGAATATGGCATTTGGTTTTAAGGGTAATTGATTTGCATAAAAATCTGCATTCCACTATGCAGTGGTAGTTGTTAGTTAACACTCCATTTGCAACCTGAAGTGAATACTTATAATGCAATTATCCAGGTTCAAACGTGAAGAAATGAAAATTCAAGCATGGGAGAACCATCAAAAAGCAAAAACTGAAGCTGAGATGAGGAAAATTGAGGTATTACATAGCATCTTCCAGCAACATAATATTTTTTATTGCCATGCTGTTATGTCTTGGACTACTACATTGCAAATCCTAAAATTAATAAAATCAACTATCAATTCATTTTCTTTGTCCATTCAATCCTTGCAGATAGTTTTCTTAAAATTCTTATGTTCATTATATCACAAGGAACAGGTTACATACAAGTGTTAATGACTTCTACTAGATGTGTTTGTGCGAATGCTTAGAGTTGAAGGATAATTTAAGGGGAGATAATACAGATTCAATCTATGTGCACTAATTAGGGTTGAAAAAGTGGCAAGCTGGACCAAGCAGCTTATTGTGCAAGCTCTGCTGGGTCACTCTCTGTTAGCTCAAGCTCAAGTGAAGTTTGACTCACACATTACAAGCCCAGATTCACCTCAGCTCATACACTTTTTGCCAAGCACTTAACTTTAGGCGATTGATTATCCTCAATATCTTCATACCAATCTCGTATATCATACAGATGAATATGACTAGCATAATAAAGTTCAACTGATCTGTACAAAACTGAAAATGTAGCGGTCGTTTTTGGAAAGTAGCTTTCACTATGGACTTAAGAGAGTAATGTCCATTCACCTCTATTTTATGGATTGTTGTAATTTTTTAAATATTAAATTCATGCAATGAATGTGATTGCTGCTTAGTCTTTATGTGGAGGTTTAACAAATCTAGTTTTTTCACTTCCTATCTCACACATTCTGCAGATACTGGTTATAAGTTCTATTGGTAATCAATAGATATGAATTCATACATGACTGTATGGTTTGTGGCTTTCAGGTTGAGGTTGAAAGGATGAGGGGGCGTGCTCACGATAAGCTCATGAATAAACTAGCCGCTGCAAGGCACAAGGCAGAAGAGAAGCGTGCTGCAGCGGAAGCCAAGAGAAACCAACAAGCTGCAAAAACTGAGCAGCAAGCAGAATATATTAGAAGAACTGGCCGCATCCCTTACTCATTTCCCTGCTGGAATTGGTGCTCCTGAAATCTGGATTTCTGTATAAGATTTGCCTGCTCAAGTCATAAACCCTTTTGCACTCCCCAATTTCTATCAGATTTTTCTTTTTGGCCTTTTGATGTCATGTTGTTGTCAGGTATCCAGCACCTCATACACCCATATTGAAAATATCAAATTCCTTTGCACTCCCACTGTAAAGCTAAGTTGTTATAGCAAAACCAGATAAACTGGTCAAATCTAAATGCAGTTCTCTTTGCCTCTTTATTCCTTTTTCAAACCTGTTGGGATTGAATTTTAATTATTTAGGGATGTGTTTTGTGAATTATATATTTTATTGGATCAATTACAATTTGCATATATTTCTATGTGTTTTGGGTATTTGAGCTCTATTTTCATTTGGATTAGGAGTAAGCTAGGGTTCAATGCTTTTCACTATGGTTTGGAACCAGGCCAGCAGAAATTGAGATGGAATGGGTGGAGAAGAAAAGGTGGGACCAATTTACATATATTTCTATAGTATTTCTCTTCCATTAAAATTTGGAGTTTGAAAATAATATAGGATTAAAAGGGCAAGGTGAGAAAGGTAGAACATGTAGAAAACAACCCTCTTTTATTTAATTTGAATAGGAAAGAAGAGTAGAGTAATAAAATTATAAAGTTTCTGGGGTAATACTATAACTATACCCACAAAGTGGATTCATCAATAAGAAGGAAAAAAGGTTTACAAGTAAGAAATCTCAAGCTGAAAAAGTTGGATGCTCTGCTAGATCTTCTTGATTTTAGGGCAATTTAGAATCATCTGATTCTCCTCCAAACTCTCCACTCTCTTCATATTGGCTCCAAGCACATATAGGATAATATAATTTTGCAAAATTAAACATTAGAGCACACACTATTGCCTTTTTAAAGTCTTGAAACATGATGTTTACTTGCAAGGCATTCCATTGGTTATTACTGTTTAAGCTAAGTAGAGAACTAGTAGTAAAACAATTTTCCATGGGTTGCTATGGATTCAAGTGAGGCAAAAAGATCATGTAACTACAAATTAAATTCAGCGGACGATGCTCGCTCACTTGAACAATCTACTTGTAAATCCATTCATTTGCACGACCTCCAGACTCATCCATGTCTATAAATATGCTGACTGCCTGCATAACATGGGAAAACCATATAAACATGAATGCATGGAATAGTGATGTAATCCAACTCAACCACATAGAAAGAACACTTGGGTTCAGCTTATAAAACAGCATTTTGCTAGCCAGCTAGTTGTAAGGACATATGCTATCAGTGATTCCAAAACCCTTTAGCCACCATTGTGCAGCAGTAAACTTGCGTGTATGAAGAAAGGAAATAAAACATTCATGTTTTAGGGCTCAATCAGACTCCAAAGATTAATATGATTTCATGTTTTCATCAATTCTGATTTGAAAAATATTTATACACCACTGAAGAGTGTCCATGTGCGCTCCACATGGAAAATTCAAAACAATGTTATATTTCGTGCATGGCATAGACACGGTGTGTTCTCATCGGCTCAATGCCAAGCAGATTGGGTTAACAGTGTTAGCTGTTAGACTAACTTGATACACAGAACTAAAGTTTGCTACCACATCGAATATATTTTTAATTCAGGTAACACATTAGACATTTTATAATACTATGGAGGCCAAAGGAGTAATCATTCCTACATTTATCAAATAACCTTTGCAAGGCAGTGATAAACTCGATAATCTCCTTTGGTTGCAAGTGAATAATACTCTTATTGGCCATTGCACAATGCTGGCTTCATTCAAGAAATCAGAACCTTCATAAGCAAATACGTTGCCTTATCTTCAGCAATCTTCAATTATATTCTTGATAGCTTCCCAAACTTGTATAACAAAACACTCATTAGATTGCTTGCAAGTGCAATAACTGATTACCCTTTCATTTTCTTAAATACCACTTATCCACCCCTAGTTGCATTGATGTGGCTATTTAAGTATATAATAGCTCCCTAGAGGTCTCTCTTACTTACAAGGCAGCTTCACCTAAATTTCTTGTTTGAAACTAACATATAATCCCCAATTAGCAAAACAATCCCCTATTTTGCTGCACTCCACAAAAATAGGTTCACTTAAAATATGTGAAAAGCATCTTTCAGAATTTGCTTCAATCTTGCACTCCAGTTTTGATCTTTCCTCTATAGATTGATTCCTGTATATGGGTTGCAAAAACACTAAAGCAGTTAAACTACTCACAAGATCCCATCATCTCCTTTCTTATATGGTCCCTAATCCATTATCCTATATGTTACTAGATAAGCAAGGACGGTATATTTTCTAGCAGAGCAGGTTTAGAGCAACAATTTTTGTCAATCTAGATGGCAGCATTTATTTTGCTTGCAACATTTCCCTCAAATGCAGCCCTGTAATGAGTACTTCTCCATTTGGCTGTAAGTCAAGCAATTGATGGACAAAACTTAAGCAAAAGACTCTACCTTTCCTATTCGAGGCCGCTCTTTCAGTTTTGCTAAGCTGTTTCGAATGTGCGAGACCGCTCCCCAACATTTCAATGTGTTTGCCACATCATCAAGCCTTAGAAGATATTCTTCTTCAGTCAAGGGAAATGATCTCTTCACACAAAAGAAAAGATGAACTTAGCACATGCATATAATGCACGCTAATATCAACCAAACATGCCAGTAAAGCTTCTCCATTCTTGCTCAAACATTGCATGATATCATGGCAAATACACACCAGGAAACAAATTGGGGCATTTTTCCCAAAAATTTAACGACATAGGTTTAACTAGACAATAGAATAACATAAATGTCAGTTAATAATAAAAAAAGGATAACAATATTCATAACCTCATTGAAATCAAATTTTTGTAAGCTTCCTTCATATTTTGAGAAAGAAAAACTTAACAGTCACTTTAAGTTATTTGAAGCAGTACCAAGGTTTCAGATTTAGTTTCGACATTATCATTAATCAGACTTGGCAGAACTTTGGACAGCTAGTGGAGATTTTGTCATAAATGCATCAAATGGAACACAAGGTTTATGTATAAAGAAAAGCTAGAACCATAAGGGCATTTTGGTTGATAATATGTAGCTAGAGACTAAGGTTTCATTTACAAGATTATAGTGAGCAATTCTATAATAATAATTTTTTCATAAAGATTTTTTTTTTTGGGGGGGGGGTGGTGGGGGTGTGGTGTGGGTTGTGTTGTGGCAGGGGCAGAGGGGCCATATATGGTGGGCATGTCAGTGCAAGTAAAAGTACCGAACACCAAAGTCATCACAATTTATGAGGAGAGAAGTGAAAAAAAAGGCCTGGTTAAATGAGCAAAAGTTTTTAGGTCTCAAGGAAACTCTGCAATTAGTGATTTCAAGAAGTTTTTATATACAAAAAATCATAATCAGCTCAACCAGTTTTAAAACTTAGTAATATTTCTTGTAATGTGATATTACGACTTTTTAAAGGCACAACTCTGTAGCTCACAATCTGCTTACCTGCTCCATATACTTCCACATAACATTCAGTGAAGGAGATTTCTTCCCATGAACTCCTAAATTAAGGCATGCAAAGGTAAACTCTTAGTCCACAATAAATATCTGAAGCAACACAAAGTACCAACAGAATAAACTGTTAATCCAACCACCATGGCACAGTACTGAATGAAACTTTAGAATATGCAAATATGGTGTTGAACTCTAAATTTACACCTATTTAGGGCAGTTCACCTAACTTGCCTTCCACAATAAGCAAGTCTTAAACCATAATCAAGTTATGCAATACGGAGAAAGCATATATTCGTTATCAAATATCATTGCGTTATCTACTATTGCTGTCATAAACTTGTTAGTCTGCATCCTATAGTTAGAAGGCCCACATGGTTTTGCAAACGGTGGACATAGAGATTTTCTCTTTACCACATCAGACAAGGTGATAAAAACCCGTAGATAATTCCAAATGAAATGCTGAAAAAGGGACATCATGGAAAGAAATTCTATACAATTGAGCTACATGTTGGGGCACCATTAATGACATTCATCAACATTCTACACATGAAAGGACCATTCCAAACTTTTGCTTAGCGAAACCCAAATCTCATTATAAGTTATCATTTCAAAAAGCATCATCAAGAATCCAAGAAACTATAATTTAGAAGAAGTAAAAACAAGCTAATAAAGCCATCTTCTCCTTTGGAAATGCATACCTTCTTTATCAATTGAACATCATAAGACCTGCCATATTTGTTCCTAATAAGAGTTGCAAGGTCTAAGCCATTAAACGTGGAATCATCTGCACCAACTATTCGTTCAAGGTTTTCTCGAAGCATTTCACTGTTTATCTGAGACAATTGTAAAACAGGACCATCAATAAACACAAACCACTAGGCACACAATAGGATCTTGTCTGTAAAAAGAGAAACCTGGAATGAAGTTTTGTCCACAAAGAACAATCTATAAAAAGAAGATCACGTGAATCCACCAAATTACTAATTATAGGACAAAACCAGCTTCTAGTTCATCCATAAATTCTATCAAAATGCCAGTCCACTCCAGTAAAATGGACATATACCTGACCCAACGCAGCCAGAATTTGCCTAAACCCAACCTGACCCTACCGGCAATAACTGAAAAGGTAAATAACCAAAATCCAGCCCCTATCAACATAAACTTCAAAAGTCAACAGCTTGAACCAGACCTTGACACAAACCTGAAGCAACTGAAAAAAATCAAAACCCATAATTGACCCAGCCAACCCCATTGCCATCTCTATGGATATGGCTTTTTAGTGTTTATAAACCAAAATTCAAAGATAATACCCCATCATTTTAACCTTCATGAGTAAAGAATTCAACAATTACAGGAGTTAAAGAGTAGGAGATTCCCACTTGAGCTTAAATCAAGTGGCAGGGTGGGGCGTGTTATCACTAGAATTCCTAGGTTCAACCCTTACCTTTGTACCAAAACAAAAAAAGGAGCAGGAATGACCCTTTTTAAGTTATAAAGGTAATGTAATTGGCTATTACGATTAATGGCATATTAACAAAGTAAAATCCCATAGGCAAATTCCATGGCTTTCAATATTTTACAAGCATATAGAATGATTGACAGCAGACTAGAACAGCAACCAAACATGCTTATTCAGCGAATATGAATAATTGAATACCTTGAGCTCAAAGACATCATCTTGCAACAAACAAAACGGAAACTTTATTTTCTATTTTATTAAAAAGAGAAGATGAACGTACTCCTGCGGTCTCGCCTTGTGAAGATTCTTTCTTGTCATTCCCATCCTCAGCGTCATCTGGGTCCGCGCCATCATCATCCACGGCACTGGAAAAGATGGGCCCACATCTCCCACGACTTTGGGACGTACTAGCAAGGTATTGACCCTGGCCCTGCGAAAAACTAAATCCTCCCAAAGGAAAATAGTACGGACCACAACATCCCAAGCTTGGAACCTTACAAAATCTTCCCCTGCCCTTGCAGACGTGCTCCGAAACTCCAACCGACCAATTACAACTGTGACTTGATAAAAAGCTCGTCATTTTATCCTGTAAGTTTTGAAAGTCTCGAAAGGTGAAGAAGAAAAGGGGAGGTGGGGATGGTGAAGAGGAAGAAGGAGAAGTCCCAAAGTAAGAGAAAAGCAGAGAAGAGGAGTGATGATGGGTGTTGAAGAGAAGAGACAAAGACAGTCATTTTTGTTGGGGAAGGAAAGAGTTGTGGTTTGGCTTTCAGATAGCGTAACCGTGGACTACTCATCTATTCTTCTCCACTCAATCACCACCGTTGCCTCAATGCCTTTCACGGCTCCTTTGGAATTGACTGAATTTTTCCAACAAATATATAAATAGAATTTCAACTTTAATAAATATAATAATAAATTTACCACATAATTTTATACTTTTAAAAATAAAAAACAATTGACTCCCGCAACGGAATATATAATTTTGATGAATTTACATAAAAAATAAATAATTTTTATAAAGAAATTTAAATGATTGGTTTTTCTAAATTATTAAACAATTACATCACATTCGCATTATATCAACTTTTTAGTTTTACAATCTCTTTTCTTGTTCTTATGGTATAATTACTGGTTATTTTTTGGGTTATATAGTCTTTTATTAATTACTGTAATATCATCTTAACAAGTGCCTAAGCACTCTTTAGCATTTGCCTTATAATATTATGGTGGATTGAACTACAATTGCTAATGATAATTAGGTTTTATCTAAGCCACAAGAGTGTTTCAAAATTTTTAAAACACAGCTAAGCTCATTGAGCAAAACTTGTAATATTGTAGCATACTAAAACCTTGAAGTAGGCCAACATTTAAGGCCAGACAAGGGGTATCTCAAAAGGGGAGTCTTCCATTAGCAGTTTAGTGCTAAAGAGATGAAGTAATTAGTAACTCAATAAACAGATAGAAAACAGAGTCAGCAATAAGCATGATATCATTGGACAATATTAGCTACATGATGTACAAAATTTGGCTCCTAAAGCCAGCTGAGGATCACTGAACGGTGACAAGCATATCACAAAAAGTGTCTTCTGTAAATAGGCAAACAAAATTTGTGCAGTGAATCCCCATAACTTTTGCCTTTCTAGCAAAATTCAAGTGGAAGAATATCGATTAGTTTGCATACAAACTGAAGGCGCGAATGATGACCCTTGAAATCAAAGTTGCCAATCTATTGGGGGAATCCCCATTTGCTCCAACAGCTGGTTTGTGCGAGAGAAATGCCTGTTTTAAATGTTACAAAAAAAGTGATAGATATCAGACAAAATAGCATCATAAATTCACATCTTGACTTAACCATAGTCATTTACAAGAGACACCTAATCTTATACAATCTGCAAAGAATTAAGATCTCAATGCTATAAGAGTGTGTATATAGCAATCAAATAAACATAAAAGGGCACATAATCACTGTTCAATTGTTTGTGTTTACCTACTATTTGATGCTGAGTTCAATCCATTGTTGTTACCACAAAACACAATCTCAAAAAACCAAACAATCCCATCTCACAATCCAAAAAACCAATATTATATATATCAAAACGAGCAGTGTGTAACTCACAAAGAAGTAAGCTTGTTTCTCCCCAAAAGCATACTAACCTGCAACCAAAGAAGCCTCTATTTGCAGATAAACCAGAAGGATGTGCTGCTTTGAGAATGTGATGCTTTGTCTGATCAATCAACCTGTGACAGATTAAGAGAAGTCTCAACCAGGTTGTCAATGTGGTCATGGCGAATGCTTTAGTTCCCCCATTGAAACAGTGCACCTTATACTAATTGTTGTAGTGCAGTATCTCAAATTTACCAACATAGTGTGATAACAAGATAAACAAATTATAATAGCAGATTTTCTAAAATTCCACTACTTTACAAACTTATAATAAGATGTGTTACATGGACTCAAGTACAATATGCTGACACAGTGCCTTACTCAAAATTCAGAGTCACAAATTCAGCTAAGGAGTCCAAAAGTGGAGTAGGGTATCTTGGACACATCTTACAGTTTTCTCATGAAATCATTCATAACTAGCACTTACAACCAAAATTTAGGAATGCCACACAATTAAGTGGAAGATATTCATTAATAATTTCTTTTGATTTTAATTTTTGTAATGATTTTCACTGTGATAGACTTTGCATGATGAATATAAGCATTAGAGGGTCAGAAATGTAGGTAGCCTTATCAGCCCAAACCCAAAAGCAAACTAAATATCCTAACAATTAAGTTATAAAGATTTACTGTCACAAATACTCAACCAAGTCATAGGTCAGATCTGCCATCTATATCATTTATCTTTCACTTCTCCTCTCTACCTCATTCTCTCATCTATAACTCTCAAACACAATGCATTGCTCCTTTCCTTTCTTCTCCATTTTTTCCCTCTTTCCTCATTTTTTCTTGAGCAATTCGAAAAAGATCTACTGGTTTAGGACGAGCATCAAATTGAGTGAGAGGCAACAAGATTCAAAGAAACCAAGTCCATGCAGCACTGCCATGTCAGTCACATATTCCCCACCCACACACATGTTGTGTTGAGTTGACACTTGTATAGAGCCTAAAATGGCAAGAACATATAACACAGAAAATAAGTGAGGATAAAATATTGAATGGAATTTATTCTGGCAATAATGAGTTGAAGAGCAGTATTTAACTTCGGAAGGAAACAAATAAAAGTCCTACAATCATGAATATAGAAGACAGTGGGGGGAGGGAGGGGAGGGTTCAACCATTAATACTACGATTGAAAAGTAGAAAACCTGGATTTCTCTTGAGCTGAGTTCCCCCAGAGGAGGAAAATAACTCCTTCCTTCTTTTGTGAGATAGTTCCAATAATAGCATCAGTAAATTGCTCCCATCCTTTCTTTGCATGAGAATTAGCTTGGTGCCTCCTAACTGAATATCAAGAATGAAAACAAAAACATCAGGAAAGCTATAAATTAGAGCAAGAGGGATAACAATAACCAAAAATAAAGCTTCATCTCCAAAGGAGGTGATGCCCTGAAGTCTTAAAGCATTCCACAGGTTACAACTGTATAACATGACAATTACTTTGTTATCTAAACAAGCACTGCACCTATGTTAATGTCCACAGCCTTTCAAATCCTAAAAGAGATAACACATTGAAAAAATTGTACCGGCGTCTAATTCTGAACGAAAATGTGGAATATACAGACTTCTCCTGGTGGTTTTAAGCTAAGCTTCTTTCATGAACTCGCTATGACAATATGTGTTTGCTATACAGTTCCCTTTTAATTCATATCATGTATAACTTTACCGGTAAACCAGCCTTTACCAAACCATTGCCATAATCATCTTTCCAGGAATCTAATCAACAACTTATTTCCATGAGCAAAGTCATAAAAATCCAATTATAAGATCACGTAAAAAAATATATATCAGAATCTCAAGTGTGGATAAGAACATCACCTGTGAGAACAGTGTTGAGCAAAAGAACACCCTGCAAGATTGTAAAAATTAGTGTCAGCATGTTTTTATTAAAACAATTAGAGAAGAAGCTAATGGTAAAAAATCTCTATTTTTATTAGTAGGTTCAGTTACTGGTGCACATTTTGGTGCTTGTGATATTAGATTGAGTTGAGGATTCACCTGAACAGCCCATTTCTCTAGATTTCCATTGGACGGAATCGAACAGCCAAGATCTTGCTTAAGTTCCTTAAATATATTCACCAGACTTGAGGGAACCTTCACTCCCTCTGGCACAGAAAATGAAAGCCCCATCGCTTGACCAGGTCCATGATAAGGGTCCTGAAACAACAATTTCATATGCTCATAATCATCAATAAAACTCTGCTCTAGTTTCGGGCTTTTATCAATGGTCATGTCACGTCTCCATTTAACTACAAATACAGCACTGAATTTGTATAAATTAAATTATACTAATCAATTGAATTACTTGGTAAAGATTTTGAACCGTACCTGTCCAATAATAACTGCTTTGACCCTGCTAAATGGAGTAGAATTAAGGGCATTGAAAATCAAGTGCTGGGGAGGATAAATGGGCACGCTGCCACTGGATATCTCTCTCTCAACAAATTTGCACAAGTTAGTAGCGTAAGGCTTCTGCAGCTCTCCGGGTAGGGCCTCGAGCCACGTGCCCTCCACCAAGAGTTCCTCCAGTTTGACGAAACCCGATCCTTCAACCTTGGACTGCGACACCTTCTGGGAACAGATTTTGAGGTTGCGTTTTGATTTGGCGACGCATTTGTTAAATTCCATGCGAGATTTTTGCTCGGCGGTAAGAGAGGGAAAAGGTTGGTGATCATCGGAAGGAGTGGAGAGTCTCTGACGCTTGGCTGGGCCTGGGTTTGCTTGGAAGAAATCTGTTATGGTTTTCGAGGAGGCGGCCATTGCTCTGGCCTGTAGGGAACACGGCGAGGAACCCAAACGAAGGAGCATCAATTGGTAGTGAAGGGAAGGATTTGGAGGGAAAACCAAAGAGGGATTAGGAGGGAAAGGTGGAATCTTTGGACCTTTCGTCACAGTCTACTGGTGGCCCAAATTATAATAATATCGAAAACTACACAGTTATTTTTCAACTTGAGCAATCAAGTGTCTCCAACTTGGATTAATAACAACCGGAAAATTATGTATTTACCCCCTAAATTATGACAAATATTCAATTTGATATTCAAAATTTAAAGATTTACAATGCTTATGTTCAATTTTTGTTTCTGTTTATTAAAATGCACACTTTTGAACTCCGTTAATGACATTTCTATTAATTTATTACGGATTATATTTGATGTATTGCCCTTACTAAAATGTATTATTTTAGTAACAAAATAAATTAACTATTTTTAAATATTTAATAATAAATATAAATTTTTTCACCTTCTATTTTTTTCATTTTATTTTTATTTCAATTTTACGCTAAATTTGAAACAAAATTGAAATTTTTTATTTATTTTAAGAAATGGAAATAAATATTTTAATAATTAATATTTATATATTAATATAAATATTTAATAATATTTATTTTTTCATTTTATTCAAAATAAATATTTTAATAATTAATATTTATATATTATATTATTTTTGTCATATTATTATTTAGAGTAAAATACTCTTATTTTTAAAATTTAATTGAAATTACACGAAGTTTTATTAATTTTCAAAATATACACTTCGTTTCAAACAAATATTTTGTGTTGGACATATAAGTTTAGCCATTAGTAATTTTGTCAATTTATTGGCATGGTAAGCGTAAAAAGACAATTTTAATTTTAATTAATTTTTATAAGTATTATTATATAATGTTATTATTTTTTATTAATTAATAAAAAGCTCCCATTTAGGGAGCACCGGTTCTCTCCTAAAGAGCTTGATTCGGTTCTCCCTTAGGGAGGCCCGATCAGGCTTAAGGGGAGCACCGGTGCTCCTCTTTCTTGGTGAGTTCACCCTATTTTTTATTTTTTAAATATAATAATAATTTTTTAAATTAATAAATAAAAAAATATTTTAGTT
>NW_018397266.1:2237549-2252031 GCF_002168275.2 Theobroma umbraticum
GGGGAGTCTTACACAGTCTTCATATAGCAAGGGATAAAGGATTTCGTAGGATATAGCTACAAGTGGACAATAAAATTGTGGTTCAAGCAATTACCGCCAATGCATCACATCCATGTGCGAATTTTGACTTACTATTCGTAGATTGTTGCAACTCGACTAGGAAGTGAAGATTTCTCATATTTATTGAGAACGGAATATGGTAGCAGGTGGCATGGCCAACTTTGAATTTAAATTAGATAATAATTTTAGTTCTTATGATGTACCCCATCCATAAGTCAGTTTTATATTGTTCAATGACTTGTTAGGAGGGTGTTTTTCAAAAATAATTAAAAATTAATAAAAATTCTATCTAAAAAAATAAAAAGAGAACAACACATGCGTTCGGCCAATACAAAATTACTCTCAAAAAGGGTGAAATGTTTAAGATCATTTAGGTTTGGTACGGTACTCCACTTCGAGAGGCAAGTCAAAGCCAAGATGGAATTGGATGAATCTGCTTCCCGTAATTCCTTGGTGGAATTGACGTCCGTGCCCGGTCAGATATTCTGATTAAGAGAAAAAGTCTAAAAAATAATAATAATAAAAAGAAAAGAAAAAGAAAAACCAGTGGAAGTGGCCTTTGAGAGTTGAGTTTGGCGGCCTTTCCCTACTCTCTCCCTATCAAGACAAATTAATCCCGACTCACCACCAAAACTGACACTCCAAACCAACCAAGCACCACCTTCCCCAAAATGATTCTCCCTAAGCCCTAATTCAAAACCCACCATCCCTTCTCTCGCATTTCAGAATGATTAATGGTAGCGATGATGATGCAGCAGCCGCAGCAGGCGCCCCAGCCAAACCCTCCTCCTCCTTCTTCCGCCTCTTCACTTAGATCCCCTACACCCACTCCCACCCAATCCCCTCTCCCTCTCCCTCCACGTCAGCCCCTCGATCATGTCGTCGTCCCAATCTCTGCCGCCAATCCTTCCGGTGAGCCCCTCCTAACCATGGGGACTACCCCACTCCCACTCGCCAGGGTTCGCCTATTAGATATTTCTGCCTATGATGGTTCCCCTTCCGGTTCCTAATGTAAGGGCCGTGGAGGCCTTGTCGGGGTCTTTGATGAGGAATAATGCGGCGGTTATCGAATTTGGGAACGAGGACGCGGCATTGATGCGGTGCGGCCTGGAAGCTGCGCGGCTGTACTTTAGGAGTAGGGTCAATACTGTTGGAAAAGGAAGCCGTGGGGTTTATATGTATAGAGCTGGAAGGTATGCTTCTTCTGTTTGCTTTCTCGAAATTTTAATTCCACAATTTCTTGATTCGTTCAAATGATTGCTTTCAGTTAGTATGTTAATGCTAAAGCTAGTCTTTGCCTTATTAACAATTCTCGCTTTAACTGAGCTTATTGCTAAAGCTCCTAAGTAATTGGGAAGTGTTAAACAATTGCTCTGCTCTTGCAATTTGTATACGTCGACGAATCAGATTGCTTAAGCAAACTCTGTAAAAACCAAGAATACTGTATGAACAACACTGATTGATCAAAAGCTTGTTTATGTACCTGTTCTATCTCATTTATGGTTGCAATGCAATTTTGCAGCATTCTTAGTAATAACTTGAAGTACATTTGGCAGACCTTTTCCTTCAATTGCTTTGAGTACATACTCTGCAATAGTCATATCCTTTTCCTCTTGAAGAAGCTAGTAAGTTCTAACCTTTTATTTTCTTTAACTGTGTCGCAAAATTGAGGATCATACGGCCGACTAAATAAAATGTCATTTGTTCAAAATCCCCTCACTCACTTTTAAATCACCCAAAATCCTACTCATTAGACCAAAGGCATCTTCAATAGGCTAATCAGGGAGTGGTTTATGCTTTTTGGTTATTGTGGAATTTCTTATAGATGCAGGCATACCTTTTTTTTTCTTTTGTTAACCTTTATCCTTACTCTTTATATTCAGCTCCATTCATCATAAGGATTGGACAATGTTGGATTTGCACTTTTTTCCTTGCTGGAACACTGAAACAATGACATGCCTTCTAGTATATGAATGGTGAACTCGTTCTTGTAGTGTTTAAATACCAGGATTTATCCCTATTTGGAAAATTGGTTCCAAAGGGGTACGTTTTGATTTGGATTTGTGTCAATGAGACAGCCGACAAGTTCTAAAAGGTTTTACATGGAGGTGGTCGTACATCTTTACAGTCACTTGTTCATTTTTTGGATGCAATTGTTTTTGTTAACTTTAAGTGATGCCAAGTTAACTTTTGCATAAGAAATTTTATGACAAAATTGGCCTTAAGCTTCTTTGGCTTGTTTATTGCTGGTGGTCCCGCATGTTTGGGGCCTTGTTTTAACTTGTTGGGTTCTTTTTGACTATGTTAGTCTCCTGTCAATTGCTTAGCTGAGCTGTTGAAGACTTCTCCACGGTAGGATTTATCCTTATTCATGCACTATTAATTAGCTTGGATATGGTTATCCGCAATTGCTTTGCTAATTTGTGACTGAAAACTT
Organism: Theobroma umbraticum; assembly: GCF_002168275.2. Lineage (NCBI taxonomy): Eukaryota > Viridiplantae > Streptophyta > Magnoliopsida > Malvales > Malvaceae > Theobroma > Theobroma umbraticum. The sequence continues at coordinate 2,240,047 of NW_018397266.1, forward strand.
ACCTTTTTTACTAAATGGATTTGCTCTCGGTGGTGCTTGCTGTGGGGTTATGTACCCACTTATGAGTGAAGTCTATGGGTCTATATATAATATTTAGTACCATCATGACTTTTTGCTACATTTAATAATTTTAAAGTATCTTATATTTAATTCTTTTGCTTTCATCGCTTAATTTTGCTTTATTTGAATGTCTACTTACAATTATCATATCACTTTTTTTTTCATTTAATTGTTTATTACTTTTACATCATTAGTTTTCTTCTGGCAGGGCTTTGGAAGATTGGGACTCATCTCCACCTTGCATGGCTGATATTTTTAGGTGCATGGGGAAGGCAGCCCGTGTTGCTTTATGTGCAATTGCGCGGCACCTTCGTTTGCGAAGCGAGTAAGGACGGTGATGGTGGATATCATATTAATTTAATTTTCTCCTTTCTTTTTCTGCCTTCCACCTTGGTAATGATATCAAATTGCAAAATATGCATTGTGCAGTGTGTTCAATCATTTACTTGATGATACTCCATTGCCTGCTAATGAGGTGTCTTCTTCAGTGCTTGTTGCAACCTACTCTCACATGTCTTTGCAAAATGGAAAGGGGGCTATTGGAGGAGGGAAGCTAGGAATGAGCGGTGAAGTTGAGAAGGGGTTATTGACATTGATTTCTTCAGATGGTCCTGGCCTACAGGTTTTTTTTTTCTTGACAAAAAAAGAAAAAAAAGGTTGATTCTTTGATGTAGGACTGTTTCATTAATCAATTGCTTTTTTCTGAATCTGATACTTTGCTTATATATGTTTGTGTAAAGATAAACACATATGGAAGTATGGGTATATACTTACATCCTCACGTGTATGCATAATTTGTTTGGGATATTTGATTTTATGACTTTTTTCGGCATATCTGTTAAATATTTTCTGCCTTAGGTTTGTGACCCCAACGGTCGTTGGTACCTAGCAGATGGTGGATTGGCTCCTGGGGATATGTTGCTCATTACTGGCAAGGCACTTAGCCATGCCACTGCTGGTCTTCGTCCTGCTGCCTCATATAGAGCTGCTTCCGAGTACCTTTCAGGCATTAATAATGGTGGCAGGTACATGTAATTCATGTTTGGCTCTTGTGTTGCTTCGAATGTGGTAGCAAAGTTCTTCAATTGTTGCACTTCTTGACTAAAGTGAGCAACCCTTTTCTGCATTTGGTTTCAGGACATCACTTGCATTTAGGCTCATGCCTCAGGGCAATGCTATATTAGATTGCTCTCCAGTTGCAGCTGCTGGTCATGTAATTCCACAGAGTTATGTACCAATATCTGTTAGCCAGTTTATGGATGAACTCTCTGCTGAAGAAGATGTAGTGTGCAATCGTTCTGATAATACTTGTGTAAGTCCTGATATCTCACGCAATTCTTCTCAGGTGGAACAGTAGAATCTAGAATGAAATAGGAAAGTGAGGGTAAATAACTATCTATCTATCTATCCATCTCAGTTAATGTTTTTTATTTCTTTCAACTGATTTTAAGGTGTTAAAAACAGTCCTTGGCAGACTTTGACAGCTTATTTAATGTACAAATTTGCTTTGTACCATTTTGAGTTGCTCCTCTTCTTATTTCGTCTCCATTTGGTGATGTCTTTTCTTTTTGAATTTTGCAAAAAATGAATAGAAAGTAAAAAGCCAAAAAAAAAAAAAAGAAAACTGAATAAATAATAGAAGCAAATAGTGAAAGCGTCAACCAAATGGAATCTTAGTAAATTGATGGTTGACCTTTTTTAGGTTTTTTATTAGGAAAAGTTTTCAAATACAGGTGGTGGATGATTGAAAGTGAAGTTTGATGTGTTGATTCACATTCTTATTTGGTCCTGAGTTTATTGATAACAGTTTCTTGATAACATTTTTGTTTTCTGGTTATATACTTACGTTTCAAATTATTTCACAACTTTTTTTCTTCCTTTTTAAATGAACCTACTCTATTTTGTTGCTTGCAAGTTGCAATTTTGAATTTCATATTTTGGCTTCAATTCTTGTTAGAAAACCTTATTATGAATTTTGGATTCCCAGGTATCTCGAAACAATTTTAACAAGGAGCCTTCATTAAGAAGTGTTCTCTCAGATCCATTGTCGTAAGTTGTCTCAATTTCATTCAGCTTGTCTTTACTCTTTGGTTAAGCTACTTGATATCCTTTTCGGGGTGTTGTTTGAAATGTATCCCTAGTATTTCTTAGAATTGGTAAAATTGTTTATAGCCATATAGTGAGTGAATCAGCATCAGTAAATCTTTGTTTAAAGGCCCCAACCCCGTTTTGAATAATAGCGGATTTTATATTTATATCTAATGACTTTTTTGAATCATTTTTATCAACTTCTTCACCTTATTCATGCAGATTTGGTCAACTATATTCCTTTCTCATTAGAAAGATACACAGATGTTATAAATTTCCGGGATTTTATCACTAGAAAATTGCTTGCATGCACTTTATATGATTTTTATGGATCCATTTTTTTCTTTGGGTTTTTCCTTGATGTGCAGTGGTGCATTCCTGGAAGATGCTATGGTTGTTTCTTGTGGACATTCATTTGGTGGTCTCATGCTAAGGAGGGTCCTTGATATGGTAAGCAGTATATCTTCTATTAAGGATAAATGTTTCCATTGTTTTCAAGTTGCATGGAATTCACATCAAAATGACAGTTCTCATCTTTTTGGGGATTTAGAGGGTGAATCATTGTTTAACTGTAGGATCACTGACAGTCCAGAGGGTGAACAAATTACTTGAAAAAAAAAAAAGAAAAGAAAATTCAGCATCTTCATGCTTTTTCTAAAGCATGTAATGTTCTTTGGCCAACCACTGCCAAAACCCTTTGTTCTTTGAAAAGAAAGCAAATGGAAGGCAGACTTTGTTGACAAAGGCTGATGCCTAGTAATTTGAAATCTAACCAATACTTTAATTCTCTAGATATCCTAGGAGGCAGTTACATTTCATGTGTTTGAGCAAATGCTAAAACCTTGTATCCTGAGAGATTTTAACTTGTTGGAAGTTGTTTTATTTTTATCTGGAAAGAATATTGAAGATACAATGTTGGTTTTCTCAAACATGCAGGTGTATGTGCACACCAAATCCTAGAAGGGTGTATCTGTTGGTAAAAATTGAACCATATTTTTATCACCTTATAAATTCTGTAATCACCTTCAAAGTCTGCTTAAGTCTAGTTGAAGAATGGGGTCAACTTCATATTAGGCAATCTGTAAACTCGTAAATATTAAAGGAGCTAAACATAAATCAGAAGTGCCAAGAGAAGATCTACCAAGAATTTTTTAAGGAAAGGGAGATCTTGTCATTTTGTGGCCTATAAACTCAAGTTTTATGTTAGCATGCATCTATTATTTGTTTATATGCATGCTTGCACACATGTGCTTAAAGTTTTCTGTTTTTATTAATTCTGTGGCTAGATCACTGCTCCTCTGGAGATTGAGGCTTATCATTATGGGATAGTCACTGGTGTTTCCTTTTCATTACTGTTTACAATGGATTTATTATCTTTAGATGGGAAGAGACAAGAACCATAACTACAATTATTGTTTGCATCACAGTCAAGATGTACACTCTGCAGTGCAGACATTGACTCTGGGTCTTTGATCCCTAATATTGGTACATTCTGATAGCTACTTTAATTTTCTTCAACCTTTTGTGCCTAGTTTTGGTATGTTCCTTTTCATTCTGCCTCGCTCTCTCCCCTGCTCTTTCTTTTTGGACATTTGATTCTGTTTGTGTGTGTTTCTCTCTTTTTTCTTAATTTTTTTATTTTCTTTTCCCCATTTCTCATATTTTCACTTTTGTCCAACAGCTCTAAGAGCTGCTGCTGCAGCTGTGAAGCAAGAGGATGATCGAAGGTTATTCCATAATGCAGCTCTCCGTAAACGAAGAAAGGAAATGGGTGAACAAATTGATCCATCGAGAAGATCAAGCAGGGTATACTCTAAATAAACTTCTTCACATAGTCCTTCCAAACTTTTGGTTGGGCATGCATAAACTGTCATAAGCGTAATAAGCATATTAAACCCTTAGTTCTTTTGCAAATGGAAATGGGAGGAGATACATGTAGGATGTTCCACCTGCATAAAAAATATTGCAAGAATTTTACTAATTTAAGCAGTATAGGTTCCTGAAATTGATTATATCTGGAAAATGTAGTCTCTATTATGAAAATGGGAAATGAGACGACTGAAGCGCAGTTATTTGACTTGCTTTGCATCATTGTGCTAAAACGAGACAATTAAAGCTTGATGTAATCAATGTATCTCTACATGGTCATTAGGTGTAAATTGATTCCTATATTGATGCACGTCAGTGAAATTCCTATTATGTAAGGTAGCATGTGGAAGCCTTACAATTATGTGCTTCCATGCTGGGTGATGACATAGCTACATTGCAGATAACTTATCAGAAGTCAGATAGGAATCAAGCTTAGGAGTGGATAGTTGCTTTTGGGATTTGAGTTTATAGTGCCTTAAGCAATGAATGCGAAGCAACAATTTGTTAGGATAATAGCAAGTTAATTTTTAAGACGATTGAGGAAATAAGGGGATATTTACAGTGGAACATCATTTACAATGTTTTGAGCACTGGGATTGAATTTTCTAAATGTAATTTGTTTGGGTCCTTAGGGAGTTGTTTTTAACTACAAATCTGAGACTGGTCAAATACTTGTCTGCAGGAGAATGGAGATGTTGCTGCTGATGATGGGTTGCATAGGGGTGTGCAATATCCATTTTCGGTAAATGAGAAGGTGTTAATTAAGGTGTGCATTTTGCTGTCTGTTTCATTGTGAACTTTTGGTTGACTGTTTCAACTTGACAATTAGCTTGAAATTTGAAATGGAATGTGCACTGAAATGTACAGGGAAACAGGAGGACACCAGAAAAATTTGTTGGGAAGGAAGCCGTTATTACATCCCAATGTCTCAATGGCTGGTGAGTTCGCTTGATCCAAGATCTGACACCTGCACAAAATCATGTGTCTAGTAGTCTTCAATGTGATAAATGCTCATTGAAACTCTTTTATAGATTCCAGTTATGAATGAAGCTGTAGAGGTGGTAAAAGCTTATCCAACCAGAATTGCTCAACTTGATTTGCTCAAAGCCTGACCTAAACCAACTAAACCTGAGCTGAAAGCTGAAGTGGTCCAAAACTTAATGATTAAAAGTAAGAAATGATGTGAACCTGAAACAATAACTGACATTGACATGAACTGGCTTGAACATGTAATGATCTGGATTTGAAGCAATCTGAATTTAGAACAACTTAAGACTCAAAATGTTTCTAGTCCAAATCTTAAAATGACCTGAACTAAAATGACTAACTGCTACCTAAGGGTTTTATGATTGATCATAATTTCTTTTTAAATTTCATCAGGATTTTACTTTTAATAAAAAATTTGAAGTTTGAAATGGCAATAAATACCATATACTAAGCTGCATTGCCAATGATTTGGAACAGATAAAAAGATAATAAATTTTATCTTTTTCACTTTCTTGTATATTATTTCTTTTATCTCAACAAAAATTATATTATAATGAGATGACTTTTGTACTTCGGTATGCACTGGCCATTCACCTCCGTTGTTCGACAATGTGCTCATGAAACTTTGTTATGGTTTGTTATCATTTATGTTGAGTAAACTGTTGTTTCCCTTTACTCCCAAAAAGGAGAAAAAACAAAGTATACATGTCTGCAAAGATGGAATTGGGGCTTAGTTTCTACTGGTGATATCCCCATGCTTTAGTGACTTTCTTGCAGGTATTTGCTTAAGATTATTGGAACTGGTGAGAATGTTCGTCTGCAATATCGTTCTCTTTGTAAGATCTTGAACCCACAGCCTATTGAAGATAGATGTCCTTCACAACCGATTCAGAACAGTAGCTCATAGATGTAAATTTCATTTACTCAAGCCATAAAATTTCATAGTGCATACCTAGCGGAATATTGAACAGTCCGGCTGCCAGAGAGATGTAATGTGTTTTTTTTTTTTTTCCTTGGGTAGATTATTGTATTTGAATGTTGTTTATTTATCCAGGAAAAGAAAGTGCTTGTAGCATGAGGATAGGGACTATTACATACACATACATATCTTACCACTGGTGTTTATATGTTTATCTTTTGTGGAGAAGTGGAGAATACTTAAAAGTAATTTGTTACGCATGGTCAAGGGTCATTTTGAGTGATAATGGACTTGGTATAAAGTCCCCTGGGACAAAGACTTGTTGGCTTAAACTTTATGAAAGGTTTATCAAAACAAGAATTATGTTCTTGATTTTGGGAAGAAATTCATTTTAGACATTGAATTCAATGGAGTGTATGTACAGTGAATGCTACGTTTAAGTTCAATTGCTATTGATTTCATCCAGAAAAGTTTTCAAAGACAGGGCAGGATCATGCTGGCAAGAGAAATCCTTAAATATTCAATCTAATGAGAGTTATGAAAGGTCATTAAGTACCTACAGATGATTGGTTTTAACATGAAAACAGAATCCATTTTGCTCTTATAAGTGCAATCTCCTGCATGCATGCATCTAAAACTTAAGAATGATGTAACAACGCAAGTTTGTGGGAATCCAGTAGTCCATGTTGCAGGTCTCATATCAATTGTGCACTTGTTTTTGTTGCTAAGATGAATTTTTTGACAAATGTTTAGTCTGGATTGGGGGGACTGCAAGGAAAGGAAAGGGAAGGGATGGGCAGTGGTATTCTTTCTCTTGTCTGGAAAATATGGAGAAGAGCATTCAGCAGAAGCATGCCATTTTTAAGAAATTGTAGGCATATTGCTGATGATAGGGAAATAAACTTTTCTCCAAAACTAATAGCGAAACTTTACAAACGCAAGGACCTTAAAAGCTATGATGAATATCCCATTCTACACTTTTAGCTGAAAAGGAGCATAGAGCAAGCCTGCACCCACATTGTTTGGTTTAAAGATTTACAGTAATTAATTAAGATGTCTAATCCACCTCGTCAGCTGTCAGCATTGTGGAATATTTTCTCAACCCGTATCAACGTCAAATGCAAATAAGCTACAATCTGTAGCATGATCAGCAAGAGTCAATTGAACTATAAAACTATCCATCACCTGGTTCAAACTATGGAATTCAGAATGAGATCCATCAAAAGCAATGAACTCATGGATTGCACCATTGACTTCGATCCAGCTACACCCTGGCGTCTTTTTAACACCTCTCTCTTTCATGAGCTTTCTTATCTGAGCGGCTGAATCCCATTTTTGGCACCTTGAGTACAAGTTTGCCAAAAGGGCATATCTACCACTATGATTCGGCTGCAACTTGATCAAATGCTTTCCTATACATTCCCCTAGGTCATATGCCTTGTGAATCATGCAGGCCCCAAACAAGGCTCCCCATACTCCAGCCGAGGGTTCTATTGGCATATCTTTAATCAACTTCCTTGCTTCTTCCAAGTGCCCTGCCCGACCCAGCAGGTCAACCATGCAACTGTAATGATCTACACCAGGCGCCAAACAATACCTATTCTTCATCATCGCTAAGAGCTTCCGTCCCTCATCAACAAGACCTCCATGCGAACATGCGCTAAGTACATTAAGGAAGGTAACTTCATTTGGATGAATACCACTACCTAACATTTCCCAGAACAGATTTAAGGAGCCTATTGCATCACCATGCATCGCCAATCCATTAATCATGGCATTCCAAATAAAAAGATCCTTTCCACTCAGCTTCTTAAAAACCATGAAAGCCTCATTCAAACACCCGCACTTTGTATACATATTTATCAAAGCCGACCCAACAATGGAATTCATCTCCAGCTTACATCTATCCATATATCCATGAACCCACATTCCTTGGACCAAAGCCCCCATTTCAGCACAAGCAGTGAGAACACTAGTAAACGTAAATTCACTAGGCCTAACATTCCCCATTAGCATATCCTGAAAAACGACAAGTGCCTGCATAAATCTGTTGCATTGCACATAGCCAGCTGTCAAAGCACTCCAAGAAACCACATTTTTTATTGGCATTTCATCAAAATATTTTCTTGCATCATCACAGCACCCACATTTTGAATACATATCAACAAGGGCACTACCAACGAACACATCCCATTTGACTCTCCCTGTTTCCATAAAAAATCCATGAATACTCCTTCCAAACCAAATATTACCCATTTTTCCTGCAGAGCTAAGGACACTAACAACAGTCATTCCATCAACTTTTACACCCTTTAATCTCATTTCCTTGAAACATTTCAACCCTTCAACAAGAGAACCAGTTTTTAAATACCCATTGATTAAAGCAGTCCAAGAAACCACATCCGCTTGCTCATTTTCATCGAACACTTGACGAGCGAGTTCCATGTGTCCAGAGCTAAAAAGGGCAGAAATCAATGAATTCTTTACGAAAGGGTCAGAATTCAATCCGAACTTAAAAATATGAGGCCAAAGCTGAAATGGGTTATGGTTTTGAGACTTGGAAACGGATTTGAGAAGGGAAGGGAAAGTGTGTATGCTGGGAGTTACACCTTTTCTTCGCATCATGGCATAGACAACGAGAGACTTTCCTGGTTGGGAGCTTGCAGAAATGTCTCTGATGATGGTGTCCCATTGGTGAATGCTGGGTGTATCGATTTGATCAAAAGGAAGCGAAATGGAAGCAATGTCCTCGGGGGAAGCCAAGAGATTGTCAAGACAGAACGAGTTATGTGAGATGGAACAATATGAAATGAATCTCCTTGAGATCACTGAGATGGTGTGAGATTGGTGGTTGCAGTTCCAGACATGCATTTCACTGCTTTGGTAGTTTGGATTTCGGATTTCGGAGACCCCTATGAATAAAACATGTGCAGTTTATAAAACTATAACAAACTCAATCAAATGATCAAACTCTATCGCATTACTTCTGCAGGCCTGCGATCATATCCCACCATCCCAGTTCCTAGCTTCCTAGGGGTTTCATGTCCCTTTTTACATACAAAAGTCGGTAAGCCCATCTTTGATTCGATAATAATAGATGTATTTTTATTTGTGCAATCAACTTGGAAAAGTTCATATTAATTTATCAAATTTATAAAAAAGTTAGTAGTTCATCGAGATTTTAATTGATCTGGGTCATTTAAATATGATTTTTCAAAATAATTTTACGATCATATTTAATTTAACTTTTACATAATAATTATGTATTCTTTCATTATTATCACTAGAACAACATTTTATTAAAGAAGTTTAAAACACAAAAATAACAATACATTATACAACCCCACAAAAAAAAATACATTATACAAAACTAAAAAATAAAAAATATATATTTGTAAGCTTAATTTTTTTATTAATTTTTAAAATGATAATCAATATGTTTAGTTTTTATATGATAATTTGTCTTTTATATAATTAAGCACAATATTTATATAATGGTTAATTTACAATTAATCCATACACTCTATAAAATTGGAATTGGATCCATGTATAATTCTATGCATGGGATTAATATTTGATGGATTGAAAATGTATAAGTTTCTTATATTGTCAGTCCACCAAATGCTGCCACCTCATCATTGAAGTAAATAACAAAATTTGTAACGATTTAAAAACAAATATATATGGATAAATTGAATTCTTATACTTTTTCAATTCGTTAATTTCAGTTCAATCTTAATATTATTAAATTTTTATTGTTAAGTATGCATTTGCATTCTGACCAAGCTGACATGATATTGATTGAGATGATGTGGTATTTTCTTGAAAATGTGATGTTGACTATATACTATCTTGGCATTTATCCTATTGATGTGTCATTAATTGGATTAATAATGATTATATGCTGACATGGCATTTGTTGACATAGGGTTTGAGGGTTTTGTCCATTGGTGGCTATTAACATTTCTTATTAGATTAACATAAACTATTGTTTGTCTAATTAATACCATATTAGCATGACAAACATAAAGTTATATCAAAATATTACGTCAATATATTTAACAATAATAAAATTTGAATTGAACTTAACAAATTGAAAAAGGAAAATGATTCAATTTACATAAATTATTATATAAAAATTAAATTAATATTATTTTAATACATAATTTGACCTTATATAACCTATAATTTTGTCAATAATATTTTGAAATATCTTTATTAACTGGAGATCCAAAACTTTAAGCCAATCACTGGACAATCCCATTATGATAACTTTTGGTCTACAATCAAGTTTAGAAATATTCAAGCCTGGCTCGACAAATTTTAGGAAAACTTGAATGAAGCTCCAATTTTCTTGCTTCGTTGGTCAAACAAGTTCAACCTTGACTCATTGAGCTCAATCATGAGCCTACGTCAAAGTTGACAAGGATGTTGTTTAGCATCAAATCATCGAATTAAAATTGAGTAAAATATATTGATTTTTTTTAATTTTTGAATATAATTATATATAGATCTATTAATTTTTAAAATAGATACTCTATCTTAAAAAAATATTTTCACTTGACATATAAGTCTTGTAATTAGTCAAATGATAATATTTTCATTAATTTGATGATGTGATAATATTTTTAAAATAATTTTATCTTTTATTAATTTTAAAAATTATTATTATATAAATTATATATTTTTTAAAAATTTTCTCTCTGTTTCAAAAAAAAAAAAATTACTTTCAACTAATCACCTCAAAATCGATGACTCTCCCATGGGGAGCACTAGATGGCTATGAGATCGACTAAACTGATTGGCAATACAGCTAGGAGTGCATCAAGGGAGCAAGCGGCCAAATCTCGTGCTCCCTTGGGGAGATTCGGTCGAATCTGACATTCCACAGCCGAATTTGACCTCAACTAGCCGATTAGTATAAAGGCCATCGTCAACCAGCTTGAGAGAAAGGAAAAGAGAAAAAAAATAAGGAGATTTTTTATATTTCACGTTTAGACCATAACACCATTTACATATTTGAGTTAAAATATTTATTTTAAAAATTAACAAACTCTCGTGTAATTATGATCAAAAATTAAAAAGATTAATATATTTTACTTATAAAAAATTTTTAATATAAAAAAATTCTAAAAGTATTCATAATTCTATTATTATTTTTAAATCACATCCGAGTAATCAAGAAATCAAGGTATCCAAAATAACATTACTTAGAACCTAAAAGAATACAAATAAAAAAGTCTAAAAGGATATGGAAATGGATTTGAATACATGAAAATAGCTATGGACAAGTAGGTTTAGAATGGATGAAAAAGGAAGGGGAAGAGAGCAAGTAGGCCAAGTATTTGCCCTAATAAAAACCCACAAACATATTCTGTCATGCCACTCGTTAAGTTATTAGTTTAATTAAATAATAATAATAATAATAATAACAATCACGGGATCGTACTAGTCTTTGGCATTATTAATCACATGCACTGATTCTTACAACTAAAGAATAATTTGGAAAATTAAATTAAATAAATAATTCTCTCATCAACTTGACAAACCAACTAGTACCACAAAACCATGTTGCAGAACCCGGCCCACGGTTTCCCTAATTTAGGCTCTTGGCTCCTTTCTCTCACATTTCTCAATTTGCCTCTTCTGCTTAAACCCTACCTTCCTTGGACCTTCTTTTTAATTTTAATAATGCAAGTTAACCTCCATATCTAGGTTCATCCAATCAATATATATATATATATATATATATATGAACCATGCACAATAAATGAAGAAAAGAATTTAAAATAATTAGAAATATCGATTAACTGATTACCTATTATTATTAATTAATTCAGCCGATTAACTCGATTGATGGTTATTTAATTGTGAAAAGGATTCGGTTACTGGATGCTTATAAACACTTATTAAAATTAGTTAACTTATTAATTTATATTTTCATCAAATTCAATAAAAGACAATTCATCGATTATATTTTTTTTACAATAAAATTGTTTTAATTAATAATTATAGACACCCGTTAACATTTCTCTTGATAAAAATATTTATTTTAATTAAAA
>NW_018397266.1:2252131-2252277 GCF_002168275.2 Theobroma umbraticum
GGGAGGAAGACCAGCTGAATCAACTGAAAGAATGTATTGGACAATATCATCTAAGCAAAAATTTAAAGGATTCTCTTGCTTGGAAAGGTACTGCTTCTGGTCATTACACAGTTAAATCTTTTTGCAAGCAAAAACTCACAAATGGA
>NW_018397266.1:2252390-2252525 GCF_002168275.2 Theobroma umbraticum
AGAAGTATGGAAGGTTTGGGCAAAATGGAGTGAAGATTGGGGAGCATGTTGGGTAGTCCCTAGTAATGTTATGAGTTTTTTTAACATATGGAATGAGGCGGCAATAACAAAAGGAGAGAGACAGATTTGGAAAAT
>NW_018397266.1:2252796-2252946 GCF_002168275.2 Theobroma umbraticum
AGCTCAGGGGGAAATGAAGTTCAATGTTGATGGGGCAGCCAAAGGATGCCCAGGGGAGGCTGGGATTGGGGGAGTAATGAGGGATGAACACGGACTTGTTAAGATCATTTTCTCGAAGGCTATAGGCATAGGGGATTCAAACCTTGCTGA
>NW_018397266.1:2253078-2254131 GCF_002168275.2 Theobroma umbraticum
GTTCAACGCACAGAGGACTTGGTGTCTGTGCTGGAATAGGCCTCCGCTTTTGGTACCATTGTTAAAGTGAGAAAGGAACCCAAATGGTGTTGGGTCCAATGGCCTCGTCAGAACCTCTGTTTCGTCTGGTATGGCTTCCTCATTCTTCCTTGGTGTCTGATTGGGTTGACTTGTGCTTCCTGGCAACAGGGTAGAACCTGGTTTAGAACTTCTGGTCTTAACTTTCTCTTGTTACTATTGGTCCACATTTTCAGTGGTTTTGGACTTATTGGAATTTAGTGTGGTTTTGTTGTCTACTGGTTAAATGGGAGTCGAGGTGGTGACAAGGCTGCTGGTAACTGTGATGCGGAATTCTTTCAGCCTCTGTTTTGTGTTTCCAGCGGAGAGCTTTGGCGATCTCAGTCTTAAGCTTGTTGTGTTGTGTTGTGGTGGGTTAATTTTCTAATTGCTGTTGTCAATGTCTGTTTATCCGCACCAGTTATTTGATGATTCACTAATTGGATGTCAAGCACCGCCCAAGGTGTGATGTTGACCTCGGCTGAAGGGGTGGTTAGTTAGGTTCTATCCTGCACTTCCTTTTGCCTTTGTCGTTGTTGCATCGATGTGGTTTCTTGCTGGACATCGGTTTGTTGGATCCTGGGTTTCTGGTTATGTTCTTTTGAGTCATTGTGAGTAAGGAACGATGATGAGCTGTGCTGCCGGTTCATGGATCGGGACGTGATGATTGATCAAAGGCGTGACCATTCTGTTGGGAGGAAAAGGGTTCAGAGACCTCTTTTGTTTTTGTTTTTGTTTTTGTTTTTAGGCTCGATTGGATCACCCTGCTGAGTTTTGAAAATTGTGAGACTCTGATGTTAGGCCTTGATTGTGTCTTGTTTTTGAGATGGTCTCTTCTCGGTTTGTAGGATTTTTCCAAGAGTTTGCATTATTGTGTTTATCTGGGATTGGTCTTTTGGGTTTTTTGTTTGGGTTGAGCTTGATGTCGGGAGGATAAAGCAATATTGGTGGGGTATTCTTGACTGATTTGTCAGAGAATACTGATCAATACACTTG
>NW_018397266.1:2254231-2270988 GCF_002168275.2 Theobroma umbraticum
CTCTCTCTCTCTCTCTCTCTCTCTCTCTCTCTCCCTGATTCCCCTCTTTCTTTCTCCCCAAACATTTTTTGGTCTCCTGATTTTTTTTTCGTTATCCAGTTTTTTAATGTCTAAAAATAAATAATTTTTAGGAAAAAAACATGTATATTTTTTTATTTTTTTCCAATTTTTTAGGTTTTTCATTTCAAAAATAAAATTTTTTAGAAAAAAACATTTTTTCTATTTTTTGTTTTCCAAAATTGTTTACATTTTACAGCCAAACTAAAGCAAAATTAGGTTTGATATGGTTTGCTACAAAAAAAAAGGAAATAAAATTCTGAATTCTTACTTTCATTTCATCCTTTTAAATTACCCATAGACAAAACAAACATAAATAGGCACAGCCCTACAGCATCTGATATGCATATAACAATAGGTAAGTTTTAGTGGCACATCTTAAGTTGAAATTTTTTTCCCTTGAAAATTTAGATGTTTTAAGTATTCTATACCTATATGGAAGTTTAAGATGAGTATCTGTCTGATATAAAGATGTTATGAGATGTGGTTACCTCCTACATCTATTTTAGTACCACAAATCACTAGTCAAACTGATCTGGCGCTAGCAAAGCCTAAGTAGAAGGTTTCTTTCACATTGTCTATTTGTTGTAATCTATATTACAAGGACTCGAAGATGAGTGTTGGATACAGGTACATTCAATTTTTTTCTAAGTTTTTCCATATATTTGGAGGGCCAGACCTTCATACCCATGTCTGTTGGATATGTGTTGAACATGGGTGCTTCAGGGAAAATGAAGAGTCAGAGCAACATAGATTTTAATAGCCTTCACATGTATGACAATCAGTATCTTAAAATACCATATCCTAATATGAACCAGTTATCAAAGTAATGATCCCAATACCTAGTTCCTCAACCTCCCAGCCAGCACGGCCCGAACCTGGTAGCCCTCGTCCAGCTTCAGCTTGTTGTGTTTTGGCTCGGAATTTTTTCTTGAGATTGCCAAACTCATCATACATCTCACCATCATCCTGAAATTGGATCATAATTGCCATCACATTAAGATGCATAATAAATTAAGCTTCAAGTAATGATAGTGAAGATATAGTTTACTTCTTCTGCCTCACGTCGACGTCGCCTTGTTTCCTCTATCTCTTCTTCATCAAGTTCCTTGTAACCACCACCACGTCCTCCTCTGTTAAGAACAGGTTTAAAGCAAATGCAAGAAGTTTTGCACATAGAAATACACTCAAAGGACCAAAGGGGGCAAAAGCTTGGTAGAACTGCGGTAATTTGGCATAATGACATAAATAACTTGGTAGCAATTCACTCCACTTACAAAAAGCCCATTAAATGAGTCAAATCAATGGGGTGGAGGAAATGAAATGATAAGAAAAGAATGTAGATAAGAAAATGAATATAATGCTTGATAAAATCAATTAACTATAGCATAGAATGCCGTGGCAGCACAGGACAAGAATGCATATGCAGTAACACTGCTCACTTCAGAACACCAGATAGAATTAGGTAAATACTGTTAACAAGGATTAGAATGGACTGTGTTTAAGAATAGATGCAATTCAGGTCATAAGAGGAAAACTACTTTTCTTTTTAGTTTGCACTCCATTGAAATGAATGTGTATGTCATAAAATTTATGAATTCATGGAAACTCATATTTTCTTCAAGAACAAATACCCTAAATCTAATAGTCATGACAGGGCATACACAGAGTCTTCTTGCTCCACATCTTGATCATAGGTAGCCGGTAGAACTATATATTCTAATAAGTTCAAATGATGGAAATGGGTAGCTAGGGGAAGATGATGGAATGAACTTTAAGAGTGTTACATACCAATTGTACTAATAAAACTCAATCAAGCCATTAGAAATAGCATTTAACCCAGCATATTGAGCCCTAACTATCATCACATTTTCCATTTACACGGAGCCCAAAACAGAATCAAACTAACTGAGAAACATATTTAACAGAAATGAGTGAAACCAGAGTCCCCAAGACATTTGACATAGGAAGAAAGTACTGAAAGTAGTTTGCGGTAAACACAGCCTGAATACTCCAACAAGGAGCATAAGTAGATGTAGATCACATTGGTAACAGCAAACAAAAATAAAAAAAAGATAACATTTATTCTCCGCATAAAGGTTTTTTAGTGAGATGCTTAAAATGAAAAAAAAAGAAAAAGACTAGTTAGTTTTTCAGACCATTGCATCCTTTATCACAAATAAAATTTGCTAAATATGAAGGAGATAAAACACAGGCAAATACAAGAATTAACTTGTGTAATGGAATTTGCTTTTATTTTCCACCTCCTTCCAGTAAAGGGAGCACAGAACAAGTTGATTTTCGTTTTTTAAAGAAAATGATAAGTAAGCAAAGGTATAATGCATTTCAAAGAAAGCAAAACCACATTTCAGCAAGTTTATTTGAATTGGGGAAGGTGGATATCAGAAGGAAATTCTGTCATGCTTGATTGGCAATAGTAACCCAAATAATATCTATACTGTTAATGAAACATGGTTCAGAGCTTTCTTTATAACAACTAAAACGCCATAAACAGAAATTATATTTTGGAGAGAGAGAACGAGAGAGAAATTAAAAGAGGTGCAAGAAATGCCCATCCAAAACCCAAAAGGTTAATCAGAGAAAACAGAAGCACTCACAGGATTACATGAAAAAAATTATTTATACATATATAAATTACAGGTGAAAATAACCTCAAGGATATTCTAGTAATAAGAATGAAATGAAGCAAACGATACAACAACAGAAAACAACATAGAAAAGTAAATGAACTACACAAAGATAAATATTCAATTTTTCAATGAAAATATCTCAAAGATTTTATTTGCATCTAAGAAAACACATGTCAAATAGTTATCACCTCACACCACCCTCATTGTGACCAGGTTTATTGGTGTTGCATATATTGCATTTCGTACGCTTAGCCCAGTTGATGTTGCCACACCTATAAAACAAAAGTTGAAAGACCTGGCATGAATAATGCTGCATTTAGGAAAGGTTTTCATTCAAGTATCGAAAACATGCTCATTTCCAAACATTTGCACAGTATAAGCGTTACAAAGTGGAAGACACCACACAAACTACTCCCAGTGGTTAGGACACAAGTTGAATAGTCAAGGTAATAGTCAAGGTAATGGAACCAATTTAAATAGACCAGCAAATTATTAGAGACTTATCAAGTGGACCTAGCTCAAGTGGTAAGGGAGGGATGTTATTAGGCTAGAGATCTTAAGTTCAAGCCATAATTCTCTGCCTTGTACAAAAGAAGAGAAAAAGAAAAAGAAAACCTTGACTTGCCATGTGCAATCAAAGATTCCTATTCAAAATCTCTGAAAAAGTAAACAAAACTGCATCTTAACAGAGATATAATGAAAAGACATGCACATGTCGAGATGCACAAAGAAAGGGCAGGACATGCATGCCTCAAACACTAATGCCAAACCTCAGTTAAAGCAGAAGTCATAAATCACAAATCCGCCTACTTGGTTTTATGCACTGCAAGGCTTGACAAAACTTAGGATTTTAGAGATTAAACACGATTGTGAAGAGCTTAGCAAGAATAGAGAACTGAAAATCTATGCCTAAGATCAGACAAGGACCAGAATAAAATAAAACATCTCACTTAAGCATTAGAAGTCATACATAGGACAAGGCCAATCATTTGGGCCAAAAAGTCCACCAGTAGCACCCACTGCTCCTCGGCCATGACTTCCAGAGTCATGGGCACCACGACCCTTCCCATGACCGCCAGCCCCTCCACCACCACCAGATGCACCTGCAGGTCGAGCACTTCCGCAACGGTTGCACACACCACGGAAGGCGAAATTTACATTGGAACAACTGCAACCAAAAATATAAAATGAGGAAGCATCTACATAAGGATCAGAGTTAAAGACAATTTAAAAGAAAAGGTTATAAAAGAGCAAGAAGAAGCTGCTCACCAATATCACATCACAGACCTTGTATTTGGACAGAGCCAGTCTCCCTCCTGTTGCCATGTTTTTCCCGAAGCATCACCCCGACCTCTACCCCTTCCACCACCCCCATTCATGTCCCTAGCCGCATCTTCCTCCAATCCGCCACCATCACCAGCCACAGTTGGAGGATCTCCACCAGCATTACTATTCTTACTCTCTGCTATAAAAACCCCAATTGTGCTTCCATGGAAATCCTTGTTGTTAAACCATTCAACAGCAGCCAATGCAGCATGGGGATCCTCATAAGTAACAGTAGCATCTCCTTTGGGCTCATTTGTTGCCTTGTCTCTGTATAACCATATCTTAGGTCGACCAGTTCGCTTATCTTTCTAAAAAAATCAGCAAAAACACAATAATAAGATATATAACACATGCAGCTGCGTATCATTGTTTTTAAATTAGAAGATTATACCTTTAGCAAGCCAATGGTCCCGAAATATTCAGCTAACATAGTTTCATCGGTTCCCTGAGGTAGATTACAAACATAAACAGAACCATTTGAAGGGACTCCTCTTCCTGAATGGCTTGCCATTGTTTCCCCAAATTCATCAAAAACTTCCTAGAAAGTTCTAAGGAACATTATATGCTTACCTAAATTTATAATTAAAAATAAAGGTAAGAAAAGAAGAAGAAAAATGCGTAACTGAAAATACATGGTGGCATTAACAGAAATAATAATAATAATAACAATAATAATAATAATAATATCACAACTAAAAACGATACGATAGATCATACCTTAGAAAATAAATTTTTAAAAAAAAGAAGATCTTTAAAACGAATTAAAACTTTAGCGAACATAAATTAAATAGAATCGAAAAAAGTTAGGGTAACCTACAAACAAGAAACAAAAGGTAAAAGATCTGAAGCCTAAGAATTAAAATCGAGGGAAAGGAGAAACGGTATTCTCACGGTGGTTGAGGCGGAAGATGGAATGTGCAAATTTTGCGACGGCGGTGATTTCGTCGCCGGCGACACCGGTAGTTTATTTTCTCTTCTTCGTTACGACTTTCGAAAGGATAGAGCCGAGGGCTTTCGTGTTACTACGAGTCCTGGCGTCCGCTGTGTTTGATTAATTAATTGGAAGAACGTAAACAAAAATGAGTGCGACCTTTTTCTTTTTAAATATATAAATAATTCATTGACTTCAATTTGATATTTGTTTTATCTTTTTTCCTGTAATTATTTACTACTTATTTAACAGTTATTATAGACTTAATTCAGATGGGAAAAGTTTAGGTAAAATTTATTATTATTTTATTTTTAATAAAAATCTTACCAATTTGTTTGAAAAATCTTATTAGTGCTTTTTCTTGTATAAAAAATTGTATAATCCTTTTAAAAAATTTTAAATTATTTTAAAAAATTTTTATTTTTATATTCCATTCTATTAAATTTTTATATTTTTCAAATAAAAACTTTAAAAATTAACTAACTGAACTTGATATTATATCCACGTGTTATGTCATATTATTATTTATTATATTTTTAAAATAAAAATTTAATTAAGTTATTATGCTATATTAATATGTTATGTCATTATTTAGTTTGACATAGAAAGTTAAATGGTATTTTAACTATCAAACTTATTTAATCAAAAATAAAAATATAAAAATTAAATTAAATTTAATAAAAAAGTAAAAATCTTATTTAAAATTTTCCGAATAATTAGAGATAAATAATTTTTTAATTTCTTACTATTCGTTGCATCATTTTTTAAAATTATTTTTTCATTTTATTAGAATGTTAAATTGTACAATTTTTTTTTTTAGGTTTTATCCATGGGACCAAATTGTACATTAGGTGTTTTAAGAGCCTTCATATGCTCACTCTTATTCTTAGTCTCATGCTGTTTTAACGGAGGGACAAACACTCTTGTCAACTAACACTATGATGCTGATTTGTATTCCTCTTCCTCTTTTTCAAGCATAATTCTTTTATGCATTGGCATAGGTTTTATTATTGTCTACCCTTTTTGATTTATACTCTATTGAACTATGCCCTATTTTCTATTTTCCCTCTTTCCAGCCTCTTTTGCTTTCCAAGACATGTTTTGCTTGGCCAATTGCAGAGCCAAATGTTGGTGATGGTGTGGTTAGCCACCCCACAATAGCATTTGGAGTTACAACAGCCTTAAGATGAACTATATAGTGGTCTTAAGGGATATAAGAGACTAGGCTATAGCTCATAAACTTGAGTATAGGTTGTCTTGATACCTTATGTATGTGGCTATCTGGTCTTTTTAAGCCTTTTAGAAGAGCACTTTATATCTGCAATTCTTATCCAAACACTATACATACAAAATCTGAAATAGAACAAGGCAATATCAATCTTTTAGGCAGATCGAAATGTATAATAAGATATATATATATATATATATATATATATATATATATGAGGCACGCAAGTCATTTATTTAATGAGATGATATTGCCATTGAAGAAGGTGTTGAGAAGGTTATTTTCAAATTTGTAGCAATTCAAGATGATGATAAGATACTCCATTGAAGCCAACTTCATGTTGGAACTATCAATCAGACTTAATATTTGTATTAGGGGGATTAATGGCAGCTGCATTGATCCTTTTGAGGGTTTAATTTTAACCCTTCAATTTGCTGCAGTGTTGACTAATATTAGTCACGTTGAATACTCCAAGGATTAGCAATAGTGGCTACCTAGAACTTATGGTGGGATCAACCTTCCAATGGCAGCACTACTACATCTTGAATAGCTGTCAGCTTTGCTCTACCACCATACTCGACTGGCACGGCTTCTTCACCTACCTCATCTATAAAGCATTTCTTCTCATCTTCATTGGTCACAATCACAATCTGCATTCATTGTTGCAAAACAAGCCAAATCGGTTATCACATAACATAATATTCCGGTTCACTAAACACGCTCCAATTAACTTTACAACCAGAAACTCCTTTAATAGCATAAATCTACAAGTGATATGAGGCATAGACACAGCAGGGCAGTCAGGCATATTGATCCCTATTTTTCGGCTACGAAGATGCACTAAATCCATGTTGCCGACATATATCCACCACCATTAAGTATAAAAATCATAGGGGCCAGTGAGTTTATTACATATCTAAAGAGTTACACTTCTGCTAAGATTCTAAACACCACCATTTAAGAAAAAGTAGTAACTACCTTTTCCAGTGTTGCCTTCTCAATGAAGCGAGAAACCATCCTCCAAACACTAACAAAAAAACGTGGCATATGTAAAATGTACAACTTTGCTAAGCGCTCTGGGAAATATGCCTGCATGAAGTGAGGATTAAGACTAAATAAGTACCAGTGAAGAAAAGGTATCGAGTTTATGAAACAGAACTTAGAGTTAAATTCAACTTATTATCTGTTGGGATTTAGGAGAGTTAAGTACAGTTCTTCCCATATTATCTATTTCCTTAATTAGACATGGAAAATAGCCTAGTTTCATTGGGAAATATATTAGCAAAAACCAACAAGCAGGTTAGACAGACAAATTGACAGGCAGGATAAGAATCTAGTGAATACTTGGGAGACAAAATGGCCCGATTTTTAATTTTAAAGAATGCTATAAACAGTTTATAAAAGATGACCTCATAATCAGATTGTACACTAAATCAACCAGAAGACATATGTCAAGCATTACTATGTCATTAAGTAGGGTTCTGCTTACTAGGATTTTATTCCACACAGATACAAAACGTTAGTAGGCCCAAGAAAGTTAACAAGAATTCAGGATACCAGAAAAAAGTGTTCAGAACTTTACTCAATTTTTTAAGAATATACCCCTGTTATTCTGTAGCCCACATGGAACATTTAGCTTCTTTGTATGGTAAGTGATATTAGAACTAGCAAGTTCAAGTGACAGAAAGAATTAACAACCTCAGCTTTGCATCCATATGAATAATTTGGATAAAAGAATTGGGGAAAAGAAAATCTATGACAAAAGTATGGTACAAAAAATTGGTTTACCTGTTTATTTTGAAGGGAGAAAAACAAGAACCATTAACAAACATTCCAAAGCAGGGTTGAGAAAGTGGAGAGCTGGACAGAGTTATAACTTCCAGCATTTGAATGATCTCAGCAGGCCAATATGGTATGCCTCACAGCCTGAGAGTTATTTTTGTCTCTTACCAAAATATAATAAATCTATGGGAGGTGGAATCAGTTTTCAACGGAGCCAACTCTACTCTGAGGGTGGTTTCTGCATTTTTTACGACATGTACCCATATTCTCTCACTTTTTACCTTTATATGAATTAAGGGATGCCATGTGTGAACAACAAAACTCTTCATACCATTATATAAGTTACCATTAAAGACATCCAAAATATTTTCAGCAAAATCACAGAGCTATCATTTCTTTTTTCCCATGCCCTATCCTGGTTTTTGTTTTCTTATATAAGCCACATAAAATATTGTTCTTCTGAACATATTCCGAAAACATAGGCTTACCTGTAAGAACTGAAATCCAGTTATTAATCCACGCGCATCAACATTTTTGTACGTAATTTGTTGAAAATCAAGAATGCCAATCAACTTTTCATTTCCTAGTTCTCTTCCTTTGACAGAGCTGAAATAGGCACAACTCACCAAGTCAAAAAATAAAATAATAAAGGGAGAAGCAATGAAATAACCAGCATCATGTATATGAAAATATGAGCCTTGGAGCTTGTATTCCAAAACAACCTCCCACAACAATCATCATTTGTAAATCAGAATGATACCTTGCTAAGGTTTTGTCTAAGATATAAATCACAAACTCTGCATCAAGAGATAAACAAAATTAATCAAATTTCACAAGCTGGCCACTTTTAAGAATATGTAATGAGAGATAATCAATTTCAAATAATTCTACCATTTTGGTACTAATAGTCATTGGCAGCAGGATAATGCAAGTTACAGTGCAATGCAGGCTTAGTACATCAGATGAAGTCAGTATCAGATTTCCACTCCCAATTACCAAAGAAGGGCACAGTAAAACATATATGAAATTAGCATATCATCTTATGAAGTCATGCGTACAACAGCAGCTGCATGATACCATCCAGAAGCTGTCATACTCAGTTACTCACCCATCAGTGGGCAGTGGCAGAACCAGATGTATAACTTTTATAAATCTCCTATTCCTTAAGGATTGAACACCAATCTATTTATGCAGTGAGATGTTACTCAACCATTTAATTTAAAGGTTGTTGACTTTGGACCTAAAATTCCAGATTTTGTGTCAATTCTCAAGTCATTACTCAGAATAAAGTCACTGGAGTATGCTCAAATCTATTGTCAAAAGTCAAAACCCTTTTCTAACAAATAGGTCTCAAAAATCACTACTTTAAACTATAAAAAATATCTAAAGAATTGAATTTTGAACATAAAAAATGATAGGAGTCTTGCTTGGTACAAAAGACAAACATAACATATGAATAGAATCATACATAAGCTTCATTATAGTATTTCTAATTAAGATTAATTATTTATAAAGTTTACTTGCAAATATAGAATACCTTAAACTTGAAAGGCCACAAGTTTAATTTCTGCAAGGACATGTGTGAGTTACCTAATATAATAAACAGGATTTAAAACCTTTTGGAACCCAGTTTTATTTAGCTTCCCCATTATGTTTCGCCCTTATGATAAAACTTTTTTGTCATGACCCCTACAATTCTAGTGATCCATTTCATATGGACAATCCTGATCAAAGACATCATTTCACAAATTGGAACAGATCAAATTTGAGGCAAACCTAATCATAACTCCATCAATATGTATGAATTATAGCAAATATTTATCCCTTATGGATAACAAAAAATTAAAGTAAATTATAAGCAAATTGATCAACCATGATAAAGAAGAGTGGAATTAATGAGCTAACTAATTACTTTTGAACTGGATAAGATCCTTTGGAGGAAAGTGCTTGCATGCTTTGACAATTAACACTGGATATCCTGTCTTTGATGAGTCTTGCAAAAAAATCTTTCTGGCTTCCAATTGATCAGGCACTTCAGCTTCTGCAATGAACCCGTTTGGAACCATAGAAGACCTCCATTCGAGCCACCGGACAAACATCTTTGCAGCCTTTTGTGTGTCCATTGATCTTGCAATCAAGAACCTCATGAGCGTTGGATCCCCATATTTCTACCACACCAAAAAAAAAAAAGGTTCAAAAACATATTAAAGAAAAAATGAATTGAAATTCAAGTATAATAAAAATTGCATTTCTGTCACAAAAGGAATTAGTTAGCTACCTCTGTTGAAAACCCAAGTTTCTCAACTGATTTCCTCATCTGGGTCAGTGCAAGTTCTTGGCTTTTCTCCATGTTAGCGCAAAAGGAAGCTACTTTTGGCTTGTTAGAGAGTGTTTCTGAACAAAAACCTGAGATAAAAAAAGAAGAAAGAGTTTTGACCCAGTTATCAAAAGAGGTTGCCCTACTCGTTTTGACACGTTAGATGCAAGAGAGAGAGACAGAGAGAGAGATGGGTTGGGTTTGAGTTTTGACAAAATGGAAGAAAAGCAGGTGAGTTAGGCTGTGTAGCCAGAGATATGGGGAAGAGCTGACAGTGACATAAAGGACTGGTTGGCTGTTGCTTTGGGAGTTAAACTCCATTTTGAAAGCTACACATCTCAAATTTAACAAATTCTTTAGTCTTTCACCCAACAAAAAATTAAAAAATCAGCTACAATACATGAATTTTGGAAGATGATTAAACTGATTGGTTGGGAAGCTATTCTTCTATCAGCCACAGAAGCAAGCAAGCATCCATTAGACTCTTTGTACAATTATACCGCCAATCCATGTTTCATTTCTTTGTCATGTTAAATTAAATAAATAAATATAAACACGTCACAAATAATTATTTATATTAAAATATAAAATATATAAATATATTTAATAATTATGTAACAGAAAACAAGTGTCAACTTTATTTTATATGATACTATATAATTACTAAATACAATTAGACAATTAATTTTTTTAACTTGATTAAATTAAAATATTTATATTTAAATATAATTTTTATTTAAATTTACAATCAATAATTATAAAAATAATTATAACAAAATAATAATAACATCTAATATAATAAAATTCAACATAAATCTTAACATCCATAACATTCATTATCATTCTAATAAAATTCATAATTAATATCCAACCTTAAAATACTAATAACATTTCTTTTGGAATAGATCCAATATGAAGAGTCCAAATGAAAAGAAAGGAACAAAACAATTAGAGTCTAGTATTATTACCTTATTATCTTTGTCAAATTTAAAAAATTATTTAAATAAGACTAAAATAGTATTTCATTACTAATATTAATGGGTTGACAAATGTGTTATTTATACATATTTAAATACGATAACACAATTAATTAAATGTATTTAAAATATGTCTTAAATGTATTAAACATATTTGACATGGTTATGATACGAAACACACAAAGCTAGATTTAAACTTATTTAATTTCATGTCTTCTCGTATCATATTATTATATTGTGTCTAAAATTATCAGATCAACTCTAAATATCATTTTATTGTATTTATGCACTTTTAAGATCAAAACTCAAACTTGAACTCTATCTTTGGTACCCCTAAAAATCAACTTAAATTTAAAATATTTATTTAACATTAAATATTTGTTTAGTGATACGTACATCTATTTTTAATTTAATTTTATCTCTTTCTCAAAAAAAATTAATTAACTAATTTTTATAGTTAATTTTTAATTATGTAGTAATTTATCTTTATATTTAAACCACTTTAATATGTACACCTCTTATTTCATGTTTTATATAAAAATTTAATAAGTTATTTTTTTATTTTTTTATTAAAATTATAACTTATCAATGTTACTAAACAAATTTTACTATCAAATAAGATAAAGAAACACTACATTCAAAGAATTTGTAGATTTTCATACTGAATCAAATGTGAATATGCTATTAGAGACAAATAAAGTAAATATGTAGCTTTAGAAAATCAAATTTACTCCCTTGATCTCGATTCGTTTGTCCCTTATTGACTTTTTAATCAAATAAATTCAATTTTAATAATTATTTTTAATAAAATTATAAAGTCATAAAATGTTAAAAAATAAAAATTACAAATTTTGGGTTTCAAAATTTTCAAAATATAGTTTTAGAAATTTAATTTTATATAATATTTTAAAAAATATTCACCAAAATTGAATTTATTTGATTGAAAAAATTCACAAAAGACAAATAAAATAAGAGAGAAGAAGTATTAGGGAGCTGCAGTGTAATTTTATTGATCAAATTTTTTTAAAAAAATTTAAACTCATATTTTTAAAATAAAAAAATTATACATTAATTAATAAAAAAAAACACGAGCTCGTTGATCATTCTTTTGTCCTCTTCTTTTACACTTATTAATTTTTTTCCATGGAAGAGTCAAACTCAAATTAATTTTGATAACTGTTTTGACAATTGACATCTTTTCCTTTTATCTTTTCAGTTTTTCCCTTTTTGAAAAATAAATTTCAAGAATTAATTTGCAGGTCATTATTCCAAAGTCTAAACAAGACAAAAACAACATTTTTCATAGCAAAAAAACAAAATTAACTTTATTTTAGCAAGGACAATGCTTTGGGCAAGGAATATTCCTTGGATGGAAATGGTAGCCAGAACATATTTTTGGGTTGAAAAACCTGAAATAATATTTAAAAAATCATTTTCTTTTGGTTATGGGATGGGTTATATCATTTTAACTCATTGAATAACTTTTAAACATTTACAAGTTTTATAATGAAAAATTATCTTATATGTTTTTTAAAGGTATAATATTTTAAAAAGTCTCTAAAATTCAAATAAATTTTTATACTTTATTACATTCAGTTAAATTTTTATATTTTTATTTTAAATTAAATAATTTTTATGACTAACAATTAATTAATTATCATTAATTAATATACTACTTGTCAATTTATACTTACATTGTACTAATGTGTAAAGTGAAAATGGTTGTAACCATGTCTTTATATCATATGAGTATACTATATCACCATTCACCATGACATGTTACCATGTTATATTAGCGTTATGTGAGATAACAAATGATAAATGATATTTTAATTAATAATAATTAATTAATTATTAATAATAAAAATTTATTTGATTTAAAATAAAAATATAATAATATAATAAAAGAACATGAGTTTATTTAAATTGTTTTAAAAATTTTAAATTTTTTTTGAAATATTATGTAAAAAAAAACTCCACAAGTTTATATTATAATTTTGTTTTATGAATAATTACATTTATATAGTGTTAAAGATAACAATTTTCTTAGTACATGATAAAGTTAATTAAAAAAAGTCAAATCGTTTTAAGTTGTGGGAAGATTCCCCCATTTGTTTTTTCCTTTTGAAACATTTGTAGCAATATAACAATTCAACTAAGCTAGTGATCATATCAGTAAGCCAATTTATTTATTTTGGTGAGTTGATTTAATTTAGTTGTTGAATCTGATCAAGACATATGGCCTACTCTAAAAATAAAAACTTATAATATTAATATATCTCAAATTCTCAATGTATATTATATATACTATATACTTATTATCCTAAGATATTAAATCTTTTAAACCTCAATACAGGGGTTTAAAGTATCAATAAATGACTAATTGTTCATTCAAGTAACTATGTCAATTTAATAATTTTTCATTTATAATTTAATAAATACATATAAAGTATCTATACCTAATTGTAGAATTTTAAAATTTAAATGATAATATGTAAACATTTAGCAATTATTTTTATCATAAAGGTTTAATTTTGATCTTTATTTTTTTAAAAAATATCATAAATATAATTAAAATTTCAAAAAAAAATTTGGAGAGTTTGCAATTTAAATTGAGCAAATCCTAATTTTTTTTAAAAATTATAATTTTATGATTTTTTCAAAAAATAGAAGATCAAACTTATTTGAACAAAAGCCCAGCCGCGCACCACCTCTCTATTCCTGGGTTTCTCGTCCAACCAGAAGCAAGCAGAGGGGTGGGGGTTGGGGCACGCTAGTTGGGGCCCCGCCCCCTAGACATCTAAAATTTAATAATTTTTTTTAATTTTTTTAGTTTTATTTTCTATTTCTTAAAAAAATTTATAATTTAGTCATTACAAATATTGAATTTTTTATTTTCACCACATTAAGTATAAAATTCTGACTCCAACACGGCTTTCAACCTTCCTTTCTTGAGCCGTGATCACTTATCTTAGCTTATTTTAGATGCTTAACCAAACAAAATTAGTTTTTGTAGACACTGAACTCCCCAATGCCATGAAAACCCTTTCCTTGGCTCACAAAGTCTTAAATATCAAATTTCAAATCTCATATAGTTTTTTTATTTTTTATTTTTGAATAAATTGTGTTATCATAATTGATTTTCGTCTTCAAAGTCTTTATTAATGTCAGTTAACAAAAATTACAATTAAAAAAGTCAAGATAATTACAAAAAAATACTTCAAATTGAGAAACATTGATTGGCTATCCAACAAGGGTTGGCAGCTCTTGACTTAAACCCGAGTTATGGATAGTCTAGAAGTATATTGCCGTTTATCTGGTTTATAAGTTTATTTCTATACTAAGTTTTTACAAAAAGTTGAAAATAGAGGATACCAAGGTATTCCTGTATTTGATTCTCTTTATCAAAAATTGTTCTTCCGTAGTTGATATTGTCATAATTAGAAAATATTACATGAAAGTGACGCTCTTGATCCACCCAGACAAAGATCATTCAATCGCGGTTAAGGGTGCTTTCAAGATTATTTGTCAAACTTGAAAGATTCTTTTATCTTATCACAATAATAAAAAAAAAAGCTTAAGCAAAATGTATTCATTTTTATAAATAATACCTAGTTAGTTCGGATTAGATTCATTTTTATATGTATTCAATTTTTTTATAAATAATACCTAGTTAGCTTTGATTTTGTTATGATTTTATTCCTTCCTTAGAGTCAATTTGGATTTGATTCTTGAGGTCAATCCAATTCTAAAATTAATCACAATTATGATTCCACATTAAAAATAAATTTATTTGAACAAAAATAATTAATGAGTGACAAGTATACTAAGTGCACTCGAGTATTTGATTTATTAAATATATTTAAATATTTAATTTATTAATTAATACATAATTTTTCTATTTAAAAAAAAAGATTTGAACATTTTTTCTCGATTTCAAAAAAAAGAGAGTAGATATTAGGTAGAAAGGGAGGGCCACACCATAAATGTAGGAAACAATATTTTCAAATGGCAATGGGGGACCAAGGCATCTGCCAGCTCCCTTTGGCTTCACCTCTGGCCTCATTATACTTCTTAATTAGCGTTGTTAATTCGTTGTTAGGCTCCAATTAATGCAAAAGGCAAGCTTCTACAAAGTCCACGTTTAACTCTTTAAAAGTAATAAAAAAAAGTGGAATTCGTTAGGAAAAATGTTTATCTGCTAGTACATAAATCTCAACAAAATGAAGAACATCCTCCATAAGATAAAGTATGAGCAATCATCGAGAACAAGCTTGGCTTCCTTAGCTCGAAGAGGCAAAAAATTTTGTTAAGTTTAGATATAATATTTTAAATTTCTTAATCATTTCTAAAAATTTAAATAATTTTTTATTTTTATTATATTTAATTAAATTTTTATAATTAATAAATGATTGATCGTCATTAATCAAACTGTTACTTATTATTATACGATATTTAATGTTGATATGATATGTCTTATTATTTTGTGATATGTAATGTTGAAGTGATATGCTAAATATTATATAAGATAATAACGTAAAATGTTTATGTGATATAATGAAACGTTCAAATGTTAAATTTTATTATGTTTGGGGTCAAATTTTACGACTTTGATCGTACACATTCTCGAATCGAAATGCCAAATGAAGTTGTAAAAGAAAATAAATTAAAACACCCACAGGCATCCCCCAACAAATTTGGTAGAGCTTCCACATGGTCTGCATGATCCATATATATAACCGGCCTCCTCTGTTTGTCAGCTGCAACCACATGGTCCCTAATCACACGACCTATACCAGAAAGCCAGAAACTTAACTCCAACCACATTTGATCTTTACCAATTCAAGGGGACAGTTGGAGCTGTCCGACGCACATGGTTGAAATCAGGGCTTGCCGATAACCCTCTCCATCACTGCTTCTACAATCTTGGACCGACCCACCAGCCATAGAGGAGAGAGACTAGGAATCTGCACCACTCTTTATTAGAGATTAAGCAGTATAGCTAGATGATGGTCACTCTTTAAAAACTTCCATGCTTTCATAAGACGGATCATAACATCAATTTTACAATTTTAAGTGATTTAGAGTCGATTTAAATTTTATAATTTATTTTTTAAAATTATTAATTAAGTAATGATGTTTTATTATTATACATGTAAATTACAATGAAACAGCATACAAAGTGATGAATATTCAAGAAAATCCATACATTTACATTAACCTTCACATTATAATTAATTTACCATTAGGTTTTAATACTTTTAAAATCTCAACTTTTTTATTTAATGTTGTTGATATATTTGTTTTTTATATTGGATATAAGTGTTTTAAATAAGTAACTCTTTAGTTTAAGGGTTAAGATCCTTAAAAAAGATGTTTTTTTAATGAGTTAAAATCTTACTTTGTGAATATTGAACTTATTTTTCGTATAATTTTTAAATAATCATTAGTTAAAAATCGATTCAATGTACCATACCTCTTTTTTTTT
>NW_018397266.1:2271088-2276392 GCF_002168275.2 Theobroma umbraticum
TATTGTCACGATTCAAACTTGAAATCACAAAATTAACACATAAGTTCAACAAGCAAGACTTATGAGATCTAAGCAAGTCTCTCATAAAATGAGCCGACAGGTTGACAATAACATTAATTCCCCAGGCCCAGATGACACATTTTATAACATAAATTCAATTACGTCCACAACAAACTGCCCATACTCATTCAATTCAACAAGAGTAATTCGTACTATTAACAAAAGGCATACATTGACTATCATTTTGGAGTCGAAGCACGCACATAATAGTTCACAGTTACTGTAAACATAAGGGCAATACAATGCCATCAACATAAACGACCCACACATATGTCATGACCAGCAGAGTGGACTTGTAGATCAAAGTTCCCATCCAATGTCGAAAATGTCGATAACCCGACTGATACTAGCCACTTGCTTCCCGCACAAGAATCCTCAAAGCTACTTATCTGCAGAGAATACCAAATTTGTTAAATTGACATAATCACTTGGACGAACAATTGAACATTTGTTAAAACTTTAAATTTAGTATTCTGTGCAATGTAGAATAGAATTGTTAATACTATTTGCTTCTTTGTATTATTGCTGAATAAAACACTGTGGCTGCCATTTTAGAGGCTGTTCCCAAGGAATTCTTGAGCTCATGAATGTGCCTGGTTTAACTAGAGAAAATGTTGCAAGCCATTTACAGGTTTGGTTCTTCACCATGTGTATCTCAACTGCATTTTCTTTTGTATCCGCTAGTAATTTGAACTGATCATAAATATATTTGAGTTTTTGGAGATTGGCTCTCAGCTGTGTTAGAGTGGACTAGTTAAAAGCAGTTTTTGCTGTCGTTATGCTCGGACATTCCCAGTTCATTTTGGACATTCAGATCTTGAATATTTTAATAAAGAGGCTTGCCTTCCATCTCGGTTTGCAGTTGATGAATTTCAATCACCAGTAAGCAGTTCCTCTAGCCGTAGAAAAGTCTTTGCCGAGAACACTGGTACCAGAGTGAAGCAGGAGCCAAGGATAGAATTTGTAGATAACGTGAAAGTGGGCATACCAATGCTACAACAATTTCCTCCAAATGATCTCATCAGTGTTTTCACAGAATAGGTAATTTAATTTGGTTATTCATAAATTTGAATTTGCTTAACAGCATGCATGTGCCTAAGTTGATTTGGCCTTTGGTTGCTTTAATGTGGCATTTGTTTCACAAAAAATATTTTGCCACTTGATTCATTCTCTAATGAAAATTTACCATTTGCTGTGTTTCACTACTTGTGAAGGCCAGAACAGTAACAGGTTCTCACTAATTGAGTTTTAAAATTTCTTTTATAAAAGAATCACAATGGTGAATAAGCATTGTATTGTGTTCATTTTTGTACTTCCTTCTGCAATCACATGGTTTTATGTTGGATTATGATGAGACTTTGCCTTGAGGCAGAACTACCTGCCAGCTGCTTCATGCTGAAGTGATACTGAATATATAACCTGTTCAGGCACAACATTATTGTTGTGCTGTTATTTGACATCGTGTGAATTATGTAATTATCACCTTTTGGCCTAGTTGATTCATTTTCACTTATTGGAAATGGACTCTATTGAGTTAAGATACAAAATAAAAAACAATTACAAATGGTTAATAATGCTTGTAACATTGCTCATTTTTTTTTGCTTGTCAAATTTGGATTAATGAGTGTGATATGAGGCTTGCCTGCACTGCAGGACACCTGTCCACCTGCCAGCTGCTTATGTTGAAGCCATTTCTGAACAGTAACCTTGTTAGGAGCTTGAATCCTGTTAAATATATACATTCTTTTTCAAAGAATATACACATCATGTATCTTTTCCTTTAACAAGATAAATTTAGTACTTGAATCTGTTAAAAACTGTATTTTTATTAAGTTACTGTGCTCTCTATGTGCGAGTTCAGGCTATACTTGAAGAGAATAGTGGTGGGCTCACAAGGTGGAATTTCTAATCCATTTGTGGCCGCTAGACCCGAATGTTAAAATTGGTCACTTGGAGATTTGACTCCAAGCATTGTGCCTCTGGACAATTCCTCCACAAAAATACCAGCCCTCCATGCTGAGCTCTTAGGTCGACCAACAGGTAATTTAGTTACAGCAGTGGACCAGCCAGCTCTTCTTCAAGCATCCCTTCAAGGCCCAAGTGCATTCCAGTTGAGCATGGTGTGGCATTTGGTCAATCTCTAGTAAAATGCCAATCCAGCATTTCCAAACACTTCCCAAATCTATTGTATCCGTTAAGATGTTTCTTCTGCTGATTTGGAGCATGGCCCTCAAATAACATTGGTACACAGCTCCCAGTAGCAGCCTTGGAGGGTTAGTTCTCAGAACGTAACATGCTTATTGACTTGTTGCAGCAGCAAGCAGACGACAATCCAGAAACAGCAGCAGCAGCAATCTACTGTTCCTGAGCCCAGTCGTTCGATCAATGTCAGCCATCTTGCCTTGTTGTACCCCTCAGTCATCTGCTAGTTTGCCGCAGGAAATAGCCTGTTTCTGTAACAGAATGGCAGCTTTAGTAGGACTCCTGTTATTGATTACAGTCTTCTTTCATCTCAATCAAATAATTCTTCATTGAATATTGGGCAAGTCTCTGACGGGGATCTCCAAACTACAGGCGTTCTTAGTGGGTACATACCCCCTGCTTCCCTTTCTCCATCTGTGTCATCTTGCTCTCTGAATGCTGACAATTGTACTAGTCGTCAAGTTCAAACCTCAAGCATGACATTTAAAGCATCCAGGCATTTGCCAGGATTGTCCATAGCCAGTGTGATGTCCAGGTCACTATGGTTTTACTAAGTCTGGAGAAGTACTTGATGAAGCTCATTTTAGCAATCTGGGTCGCCAATAACAATTGCTACCTATGCCACTGGTTACATTTGTATATGGCCCCTTAAGTCTTAGTTAAACTGGTCACTACACGTTGCAATGGCTTCGTTAAGGAATATATCTACATTGTCGTAAACAATATTGCTGATGAATTGAGTCTTTACGCTGTAGTTAGATGTTGATCAGGATGATTTTGTTCAATATATTCCCAATGGTACATAGTTGAGGAAGATCAATGGATTTGGATATATTTTAAGCTAGTCTCCTAATTTATGGGTAATTCATAATCTAAGTTGTTTAGGACTAACACTTTTTTAAGATGTTTTATGATTTTAAACATTTACTCACTTGTTCTTAATAGAAAGATCAAATCGTTAAATCCAGTTTTTGGATTGATTTTTAACTAATGATTATTTAAAAATTATACGACAAATAAGTTAAACATGTACAAATGGTAAGATTTTAACTCATTAAAAAAGCATCTTTTTTAAAGATCTTAACCATTAAACTAAAGAGTTACTTATTCAAAATATTTACATCCAATATAAAAAACAAATGAATAAGAAAAACAAAAATACAAACAACATTAAATAAAAAAAAATTGAGATTTTAAAAGTATTAAAATTTAATGATAAATTAATGACTTTGTATACTGTTTCAATGTAATTTATAAGTATAATAATAAAATATCATTTCCTAATTATTAATTTTTTAAAAAATAAATTACGAGATTTAAATCGACTCTAATTCGCATAAAATTGTAAAATTGATGTTTAGATCGTCCTATGAAAAGATGGACTAAATCTGAAGCTAAAAAAGCTAATTTGGCAGCTTGATATCAGGAAGTTTTCAGAGTAGAGGGAGATTATCTTTTAGTGATACTGCTAAACAGAAAATTAAAATAAAATTAGAATTAATTACAACATATTATTATAAAAAATTTAAATACATATAAAAATAAATCTAATCCAAACAAAAAAAAACTTCAATCTCCTTTAAACTCTTCTTCTCCTTTTGTGATGATCAGATGAAAGAGTCTCCCAAGCCTGACGAACAATCTTGAACGCACCTTCAGCAGCGACCGAATCATTCTTATCCGGATGGACCAAGAGCGCCACATCCTTGTAATGTTTTTTAATCGTAGCAACATCAACTACGGAAGAACAATCTTCAATAAAGAGAATCGAATACAGCACCTTAGTATCGTCCAATTTCATCTCTTTGCAAAGACTTAGCATAGAAGCAAACTTGTGAATCAGATAGGCAGCAATGTATTTCTGAATGATCCGTAACTTGGGATTGAGGTCAAGAGCTGCGAACCCTTGTTGAATAGCGCTGTCGATGTTTCCCAACTTGAAGCATTCTTCTGCAGCTATCTTGGCTTTTTCAGCTGCAATCTTTGTAAATTGAGATTGACAAAGATCTTGAAGGCGAAAATCAGCCATTACAACTCAATTTCTTCAAAGAAAAGAATAAATATTTGAGATTTGAGATCTAAAATTTGATATTGAAGATTTTGTGAGTTAAGGAAAGAGGGCCTTTTATAGTGATGGGTGATTTAGCGTTGAAAGAAAGCTAATTTTGTTTGGTTGGTGTCTAAAATAAGCTGAGGCAAGTCATCAGGTGTTGCGGCTCGGGAAAGGATGGCACCAGGAACCAATATTGTGGTAGAGAGGTGGTGTGGTGCGGCTGGGTTTTTGTTCAAATAACAATAATTTTGAGTTTGATCTTTTATTTTTTAAAAAATCTTGAAATTATAATTTCTTTTAAAGAATTAAGATTTGATAATTTTAAATTTAAAACTTTCAAAACATAAGTTTTTTGAAATTTTAATTATATATAAAATATTTTTTTAAAAAAATAAAGATCAAAATTGAATCTTAATGATAAAAATAATTACTAAATTTTATATTTTACAATTAGGTATAGATGCTTGATATGTATTTATTAAATTATAAATAAATAAATTGTTAAATTCACATAGTTATTTGAACGAATAATTAAGTATTTATTAATATTTTAAATTTAATATCTGCACAATCTGTAGAATAGTCCTAACAACATACTCAGTTTAATCTCAATTTACTCTGAATCCATTGTTCTAACGTCTGCTTTGAATCCATCATCCCTCCTTTCTATAAAGATTGAAGTTTATAAATTTTTCTGATTTTCGATATCATATTTGTTGTGCTGATATCTGTATAAGACAATTTTGATGGGAAGTTAATGGAATATGAGTCATAATTAATTATATCTAACATAATCTCAATTTTATTGCAAATCTTATAAATTTTAAGTGATTGTCTGGATTTGATTGTGATAAAAAAAAAGGTCTAA
Source organism: Theobroma umbraticum (assembly GCF_002168275.2). Classification (NCBI taxonomy): domain Eukaryota; kingdom Viridiplantae; phylum Streptophyta; class Magnoliopsida; order Malvales; family Malvaceae; genus Theobroma; species Theobroma umbraticum. The sequence goes on from NW_018397266.1 coordinate 2,276,272, forward strand.
GGTCATGTCAATCTGAGGCATGTTACATGATTTGTTGTATATCATTGTTGGACATGTGTTGAAGTTATGAAAGCATCTTCTTAAGAGGATTAGCAGATTCAGATTTGATCTGTCTTATTGA
>NW_018397266.1:2276492-2287471 GCF_002168275.2 Theobroma umbraticum
GACCCAGATGAGCAGGGTGAGTCAGGGACAGTTGCTCGCGTGCGATTTCGCGGTCCGCGATTCTTCGGTTTCGCTCGCTCACGGTCTAGTAGGTAGGGCTCAAGCTTGCGCATAGGGTTCACCCAAGCCAATGGTTGTATTTTTCCTTTTTTTTTTTATTTTTGTTGTTTTTTAAGTGTTGGAAATTCTAGCACTGAGAAGAAACAAAAAATTATTGAACTGTTTGCAATTAAGAAAGAGTTGAATTTGTTGACGGAGATGGTTTTACGTTCTTATGCTTCTACGAGGAAGTTGCTTTGTTTTGGAAAATATGATATAGCAAAGCTTTTAACAAAAATGGACAAATTATAAGACCCACTACGTGGATTAGAAATAAATATTTATTAAATGTTTGATATTTTGATTTAATTATAAATAAAAATAATATTTTAAAATATTTTTTAATTATGTAAAAAATAAATAATTTTTTATTATATTTAATTAAATTTTTATATTTTTATTTTATATTAAATAAGTTTTTATTATTAACATATAAAGTAAAAATATCACATGATTATATCATTTGATATATTAATATGTCATGTTAACATCATGTGATATAAAATAATAAATAATTTTTTTATTAATGATATTTAATTAATTATAAAAAATTTATTTAATTTAAAATAAAATTAAAAAACCTTAATTGAACACAATAGAACAATAATGATTTATTTAAATTTTCTTAAATAGTTTAAAATTTTTTTTAAGTATTATGATTCATAAATAAGGGTTTTTATATTTTGAATCTTTTTAATAAAAATTTTAAATAGATACTAAAAAAGTAAGATTTTTGTTATACAACAAGCAACCATTCATAATATTTGAGAACACATATTTCTCAACTTTATTAAATATTCTTTATGTTACTATTATTATGTCATTTTTTGCTTCTATGGTAGTATTAGAGAAAAAAATTATTCTCCTTGTCTCATTTCATTATTTTCAATTTAATTACAAATTTGTCTAAAAATTTGATTTTATAGTATATATTGAAATTTTTAAAATGTCTATAAAATTGATGTTTCATATAATTTTAATAGCAAAAAGTGAAAAAGATAATGAAAAAAAAATTTGAAATATAAAAAAAGTAAGAATATTAAGTATTGAAAAACATAAACACCCAAGTATTTGACTCATTAATTAGTGCATGATCTTATTCTCAAAAAGAATAAAGTTCAAATATTTTTTTTTCAAATATAAAAAAAATATTAAAAAAACATGAAACTTATGTCATATTCTTTATGAATTTTGTTCCTTTTTTTGTTCTCTTAATAATTTCCTTACAAAAGTTGTGGTAATTTGAAATAATTAGAAAAAGAAAAACCCTCAAATACAAACATTTTTGTCAATCTCCTTTTGATTTTTCTTTTTAAGAAAAAAAATATTGCAACACTTCAAAGTAGTAAAGGAAACTGGCTAGTGTTTATAGTATACTAATTCTTTATTACTATTTTTTAAAAAATGACAGGATGAATAAGACATATTACCTTGATGTTAACTTTAGTGTGAGAAACTAATGAACATATTAAATACACTAACATGCTAATATAAAATTAAATCAAACTCTTACACGATAAGCTTTAATTTAAAACTTAAAAATTTTAGACATGCACTTCTTTATCATTGAAATAATACCGCATCAATAATTACCTTATTAAATTAGTTAAAATCATGACCGATAAGACGTACAATAACATATTATTCAACAAATAATTTCATTCTTATTTGTCATCAAATTTGTCAAAGGAAGCCAAATTACTTAAGGTGATAAAAAAAAAATATTAGTGTCATGTGTTATAAGCTATGAAAGTCAATAAAGTATAAAATTATCTATAGAAATTCCTAAATTATCACTTTCTTTTAAAATCTAATGGAATGGTGATGAAGAACAATCCATAAAGTTTTTGTGGGGCCAATTAATAGAAACATAGGGCAGCAGGATGATAATGAAAAACATGGGATGAAAATGATTCCATTAATTACAAGCTTTAATGCCTGACTCAGAGAGGGTCTCTGGCAGCAAATAAATTCCGTGCATTGCGTTAACCGTTATAAGTGACATTAATTAATTAATTAAAATTATCTGTAGGTTATGTATCTTCGGTCGTAAGTTAGGGTGACATGTACTTGTAGGGTAGTCTTAATCTGACACCAAGTGCTAATACAAATGACTTTTGAAAAAAAAAATACTGAATTTAGGAGTAGTGTGCTAAAATGGGAATTCCTTGTATTGCAAAGTTAAAATAATTATATTAATTATTTAATTATAGTCATTATATAATATTATTATAAATTAAAATATTTAATTAGAATTATATTCCAATACTGTTCTATAGTCATAATTAGATTATTAATAAAATTAGTCTTATATATAATTTAATTTTTTTTGTAATATAAACAATTTTATAATATAAGAATTCGTTTTTTGCAATAAATATAGATATTTACAAGATTTCTTTTCTTATAAATATATATATATTGATTATTGTGAAATTGTAGAGGGAGAGAATTATTGTTTAAAATTTATAATATTTATCCGAATCTTTTTTTATTTTTATCACAAGTTCAAAGGTAAAATTATTTTTGCCTCTAGAGGCCCCATTGGAATTGTTTATAAATCAAAGAATTAATTTGAGGTTTTCCTTAGAAGATTTGAGTGATTCGTGTCCTTGGAGAGCCCTACCATGATTGTACATGTTGTCGAGATCAACTTACAGACAAGGCAAGACAAACTATTAGTTGTTGTGACATTATATATGTAGGTTATATTTGGTATATAGCTAGGTTAAGATGACATTAAATTCATAAGTAAATTGCCTTCATATATTTTATCTTAATTTATTTTTTATATTCATTGTAATGTATAAGACAAAACAAAAATTTAAATATTAAATCATCAACCATTCTAAAGAATATCATTCTAACAATGATGGTAACAATGAGGACATTCCCTATGTCAAATTGGAAGTTAAAAAGAGTGTATACGGATTGAATAATATTGAAATGGGCGAGGACGGAGTCCAGAAGGTGATGGGTGGTGACGGTCACACTTGATCCTCACATAAATTAAACGAAAATTTATGATTTTAATTATTATATTTTTATGTTAAAATTTTAATTTTTTTTCATCATATTAATGTTGCATGATTCTTAAATCTCTAAAAGATTTTAAAAAAAATATTTCTAAAATATAGAAATTAAAATCATAAAAAAATCTGAACAATTAAAAGAAAAGAAAAAGCATCGGGTCACAATTCAGAGATGAGGCCTTGAGCGGAAACAAGGATACCCAGTTCTTAGACGGGTATTAAATTTATCAGTTGCTTATGTCTAGTCGGTCATGGTTTTAGGTGGCTGGTAGGTAAGGCTCGAGAAAAGCTCAAGTGCGGGTGAAGGCTTGATATTGTACCGTAGGAGGCCACCATTAATGAGAAATTTGTCCACCTTGAAATAGGTCATGTTTTCTTAGGTACACTTTCAATAGTGTTGGTGTTATGTCATTTCGTAACGGAGAAAGAAGATAATAATATAGAGTGCTTCGACTTAGTATTTGGTCCAATAATAAAATGAATATAGTGTATGTACTTTTATTTGGATATTTTAAATGTAAAAAATTGAATATGAAAGAAAATTGTCTTGGTATCTTTATTTCATTATGATATATTTGTAATATAAAGATTAATTGATAAGATTAATTTCAAATACGAATAGTTATAGATGAGATAATTATCAAAATTATACTTTAAATAAAAATTTTCTCATCTTTTGATTTGAATTAGTCATCCTTGGTGCTTCCTTCTTGTTCTCGGATTGAGTTTTTGTCTTAATATTCAAAAAGTTTAAAGCTTATTTGCATGTTGAATCGATACTTCGATGCTTAGAGTAATCGAGAAACACACAAGTTATAGGTTGTTTTGAAGTTTTTGTATGTTATAAGATTTAAGTCGTGGATAACATAAACATTTAAAGATTTTGAGTTTAATATAGTTAGGTTCCTTATTAAAAGGTAATTCATAAGGACTTTTGTTTCTAATGACAATAGATGGCAATCTATTGAGTAAATATGATGCATTTAAAAAAGCATAAGGCCAATATGACAAGGGCATGGATGCATGATGCTGTAAAGTAAGTCCCATTTCTATTTACCTTCAATAATTGCACCTCCATAATCAAAATATAAATTAACAATGAAAGTTTTAAAATAACCACACAATAATTTTAGAATAATCTAAGAAAATTTAAATAAGTTATTTGTTTTATTATGTTCAATCAAATTCTTATATTTTTACCAAATTAGCCCTTATAATTAGTGGTGAACTAATTATCTTTAATCAAAATATTATTTATCATTTTATGCCATATAGTGTTGATGTGGTATGTTAACATGTTATAGTGGATGGTGATATGATATGTTAATATGTTATGATGACATGACCCATTCTATGTCAATATTATGTCAATGTTACGTGAACATAAAATGATAAGTGATGTTTTGATGAATAGCAGTTAGTCAACTGTTAGTTATAAAGACCTATTTGACCAAAAATAAAAATGCATAGACTTAATTGAAGGCAATAAAAGAATAAATGTTTATTTAAATTTTCTTAAATAATTTAAGTGTTTCTTTGTAAAGCATTATACCTTTTCAACCATACTCTTAAATTTAGAAAATAGAGAAAGTACGTCAAATTTAAAATTTAGTAGAAGGAATTGTTTGGATATAGTGATTCAGTTTCATGTAGCCTTTCTAGTTGTTAGTTGTCAATTTTTTTATCAGAAAGATACCTCTATACTTTAAATTTGATCCAACCTTTTAAATTTAATTATTATTATCTTATACATTGACGTTGGAATTTAAATTATTCTGTCAAGTTTAGCCCATATATTTAGTTGAGAAAAAAGGTTTAGGATAACATCTCATTTCTTTCTTCTTTTAGAAGTTATAATCTTTGTAATTATTAAGAAATTATATATATAAATATATCTTCCAAATAAAAAAATATAACTTATTCCGTTATGGTATTATGAAATATTTACTACATGCATTCCGTCAAATTAATTTTAACTAGTAAGCTATGTATTTGAGGAGTTATTGGAAAGATACATATGATTAATTATCGAACTTCAAATCTTCACTCATATTTGTTAAAAAATAAAAAAAAATTTCCTGTAGCTTAAAAGAAATTTAAAAAGGTTTTATGCATGTAAATATCTATGTCCTATAGGAAATATACTTCAAGAAGGTTGCACGAACAATTCAATCTCTATTTGTTGATTTTGGTGATCAGTAAAATTTATTGGTTAATAAGAAAAAACTTTCTCTAAATAATATGTTTTTATTTGTACCAATATATATTTATAAATTATTTTTATTACCAAAGATTTCTAATGTGTAGAGGTGGATCTTAATGCCAAAATTTTTGGAAATTTTATATTCATATGTTTTTTTTTCATTAAATAAATTAGATAGATGCCCTTAAACTCAGAAGTATTTCTTTATTTTTATAATGGTTCACAATTATTAAATGTGTAGTAACAAAAAAAATTAAACGTAAAAATTACTAATATTTATTAAAAAAATGTAAATAATTTACAAATCCTATTGCATGAAGAATTCTAGCGTTGCCGCCATTGCCCCATTATAAATTTGACTCTTGACTGGCATGTCCTATCAGATTGTTTCTTCTCAAAATTTCTCTAATGGCTTCCGTTTACAAGTGCGATAACTTATTCTACTACGTTTTTCAACCCCCGAATATTGCACCAGAACCCCATGACCCAACTCCCCTTTTCGTTCAACTTGAAGTAACCATCACCCTTGAACTCGATTTCAGCCGCCATTATTGCTCAATCGACCGCTTCACTTACCCCAACGCCGAACCTTTCTTCTTCCAAGAAACCATTCGTTTCGACCTCCACATTGTGAAAGACCACGACTGGGTTACACAAATTCTTGGTTCCATGCTGACAAGAGTGGGAATCAATCCTTGCTCTCTTGTGTTTGACAATGTCCTTGGTGAACTTATCGAACTTGGACTTAGACTCTCAAACTGTACGTCCAGTATGGGTTGTATAGTCTTGCCATTACATGCAGAGTTATGGGGAATACTTGTGGAACATGTAGACGAGGAGGTGTCGATCACAAGAGCTTTGGCGGAATCGAAATCGGAGTTTGAAACGAGTGGTTCAGGAGAAGGAGTCATAGGTTTAGAAGACGCTCGAGTCGAAGGTGGAGATCAGTGCGATCAAGAGGGTGAAGAAAGTATCAAGATCAAACGGTCTGTGCATGGCAGTGATTAGCATCAACCACCTGTCTAGGGGCAGCAAGGTAACATGGGGAGTGGTTCTCAGGCTGCTGTGTGAAGCCGCTGATGCAGGTCTGTGAGTCTGGTTTCTGCAAGGACAGCATGTGTTTGAGTGGAATCAGTGTTATGCAGTTTCAATTGCTGAATGTGGCTCGTTGGAGGGTCTGTTGGCTCGACTTTACCCTCCTGGATGCTGCTTTTTAGCCCTTTTTATGCAGGCTTGAGGTTTTTTTTGTAGATGTCTTGAGTTTATATGTTGTACAGGGTTTTTATGAAGGTCTGGTTGCAATGGGATGTTCACGGGGTGGTTTCAGAACATATGGCTGATTTGTACTAGGCACCGGTTTTGATCCCAGGTGCAACCAGAAAGTTTTCTTTTGGTTAGAGCCTTCGTACGCAGATCAAGCTTTGGATGGGGTTCTGTCCTTCCTATCTCGGTTCTGCACCGCTACCGTTATTGATGTGTAGCTTTGAATATCAGCTTAAGACATGGTTTAATCAACTCGGAGGTTGAATCTTGTAAAACAAGAAGCAATGACTTAGTTTACATTAATTAAACTGATCAATAAAGCCTAGGATAATTATTAAATAATGCTTGTAAAATAATGTTAAATTAGTTGCATTTGCAGAATTTTACCAATGGATTCATAAGATAATATTCTTGGAACTATTAACATGATGGAACAATATCAATAAATTAATCACCTCTGAACATATATTGATAACCTAACCAAGCCACTTAAGTCTCTACAACTCAAGCCACTTGTCATGGAATGGCCTGTCCTTCATGTTAATGCTAGAGGCATGAGGTTTTCGAAGAAAGGCTAAGAAACTGAAGTGCTGGCTGTGTCTTGAGCTTTTAATACAGATGATTTCTGGGCATGGGATCTGTAATTGATTGAGAGTATTGCTGCTGTTTTTGACTGGTTTGTATAGAAAAGATGTGGTTCGGTTGCAGTGAGATGGTCATAACCTGTTTCTCAGATTCTTTTTGTTATGGCTAGGAGCAGGCACTCTGATTCTAGGGGCTATGCTTGATCCTATTGCCAACCGAATGTCATTCCTTTTCTTTATACGCAGGGGAAGCCATGGCAGGGGCCTTATGTCCTGCAATGTGCTCTCTGCATTAGTACCACATGTGGTAGTTTTTGTACAATTTTCCAGTAATGAATCATTCCTTGATGCTTTTCAAAAAAAGTAGCAACAAGCTTCCAGCTCTTTCGTATTCTCCAGCTGTTTCACAGGTCCTGCAATGGCTTAGTTTGAGCTGACTCCTTCCGGTGTGGCCAGTAAATAACCAATTGATATACTTGGAAAATAATTATGGTGAAAGGGAGAAATTCATATTTTTGCTTTACTAGTTGCAAATCGTTGGTAATCCTATGTGTCCCTAATTGAAATACTTTTAAGTTTGAATTGGAATCTTCTCTCTCTCCGAATAAAAATAGGACAAAAGAACTAAAGGAGAAAGAGAAGTCCAAAAACTTGGTAGAAGAAAACAAAACAAAAGGGAAAAATATCCCAAAAGTTAAGTTACAATTGTGGCACCTTATCTATAAACTATATGCAAAGCTGAAGGACTCTGGTTCGACATATCCGGGTCTATCATCCATGCTGAAGAACATAGGAAAATGGGCTATGCTATCCTCACCTTCGAAGCTACCCATCCCCCCTAAGGCTCGAAACTCTTCAAAAACTGATCATGTGGCCACTGTCCCCACCGTTAAAGCTTTTAAAGTGATCAGCAATCAAAGAGCTTTGCAAACTTGTTGTAGTGCAAGGAGAAGAGCAGCGAGATATGATGACGAAGACGATGATGAAATTGGTGAAGAAGAACATGGCTACAATGAAGAGATTGCAATACTTGAGTTGTACAGTCAGTCTGTTAGAGGGGAAGCTTTTCTTGTTCATGCCCTCGTGGATGAACAAGAAGTAGAAGTCCTTATCTTCAAGGTCAGTTTATATCCTTTTCTTTTATTATATATGTTATCTCTTTGCTTTCAACTTTCAAAGCTTTTCTCATTGTTTTACTCAAAAGTTTACCATAATTCAGGGGTTCTCCTCATGTTTGAGCTATGGGACTTCACCAGATCCATCAAGGAGTGTAATTCCAGCCAGAGCAGTGATAAAGTGCATAGACAGAATCAAAGGTCCTTTTGATCCTTCCAGCATAGAGTACATTGAGAAAGGTCTTGAATGGGAATCCTTTAAGACCCGCCTAGCCCCTACTAAGCAGAAAAATGAGGGATCTTGATCCTGTTCAGCATTTTGGAGACATTGTTCTCACTATTTTGACAGCAATTTCCAAGGCATTTCTGCCACATGTAAAATCAGTTTCATCCGCATGAAACGGAGAGTCATGCTCTTCATTTTCTTCACTTTGCTTCAACCTAAGCAATTTGTTCTCTATAACTTGATTAAATTTGAGGGGCCTGAGCATATATAAAGGCTACAATACATATGCTTAAGATCTACTAGATATAGTAGTTTGGAAACAGGGATATCATAATCAGAGAGTAACCAAAAATTTCCAATAATTGACATTGAGCAACTGATATATGCACCATCTATATAATTGTGGCTAATTTAACATTTTCCAGCACCAACCACATTGTAAGAAAACACATCCAGATTACAAAAAAGAAAAACTGCCCACAAATCTTTTTGCAGCTTAATTTCTCTTGTATCTCGTCAATGAAACACGATTAAAGAATATAATCTCAGATGAACTGAAAAATATATAACTTTTCTTATTTTACTTATTCTTTCATGTTTTCTTTTACATGTACTAGTTTAATTTTCTATTAAGCCCTTAATACATAAATCTATTCTTCTTTTATTTAAAAACTTTAATTGATTGTTCACGAAACAAAGTTATTTGAATTTAAATATCTCTGTTCTTTCTTTTTTTTAGTAGTTCTTGTCTTTCAGGTTATTGAAAATTTTTATATAATTTTAACTTTCCCGATTATGATATTATTAAACATCTACAAAATGCACTCAACCAAATTAATTTTGCCTAAAAAGTGATTGTTATTTCAGGAGTTATCCGACAAATAAGTATCATTGATTAAACAATTTTGAATCTTTGCTGATAGTTTTTAAAAAGAAAAAGAAAATACCTTTTTCTGTAGATTAAAAGAAATTTAAAAAGGTTTTTTGCATGAAAATAATGATGAATTTACTACCCCTATTAGAAATAGAATTCCAGAGTTTACCATCATTGCCCCATTATAAATTCGACTCTTAACTGGGATATCCTATCTTCTCAGAATTTCTCTAATGGCTTCCTTTTGCCACTGCGAAGGCTTCTACGTCCAGGTTTTCCAACCCCCGAATATTGTACCAGAACCCCATGTCCCAACTCCCCTTTTCGTTCAACTCGAAGTAACCATCATTCTTGAACTCAGTCGCATCCTGCATTATTGCTCAATCGACTACTTCACAGATAGCTCTGACACTGAACCTTTCTTAGCCCAAGAAATCCTTCGTTTCGACCTCCACGTTGTGAAAGACCGGCAGCGGGTTACTGAAATTCTCGGTTCCATGCTAACAAGACTAGGAATCAACCCTTACTCTCTTGTGTTTAACGTTGCCATTGGTAAACTTATCAAACATGGACTTAGACTCTCAAACTGTACGTCCAGCATGGGACGTATAGTCTTGCCACTACATGCAAAGTTATGGGGAACACTTGTGGAACATGTAAACCACGACCAGGGGGATCCGATCACAACAGCTTTCGCGGAATCAGCATTGGAGTTTGAAACGAGTAATTGTGGCATGCTTCCGGCGAAGGAGTCATCGATTAAGAAGATGCTGAAGAGGGTTAGAGTCGAAGGTGGAGAAAGTGCTGTAAAAGATCAAGATTGCAAGATATGTTCGGAGGAATTTGAGGTTGGATCAGTTGCTTCTGAGATGCCCTGTTTCCACACTTTTCATGAGGACTGCATTGAAACGTGGTTGAAGCAGAGCAATTGCTGTCCTATTTGCCGGTTCGAGTTGCCGACTTGAAGAGTTAATTAAAGCTTTCTCTTTTGGCCTCTTAATTAGTTGAAGATAAAACTCTTCCAAGTTTTTGGATGACTTGTAAATTGCTTTGAAAGAATTTATGTTAGTAAATAAATTGTAAGATTAATTCATCACTTTTTGTTGTTTCATTGATTTTGGTTTGTTTTTTTAGTTGTTCTGTTTCTCGTCGTTTTCAGTTTTACTGAAATTTCTGTTTATAATTTTTCTGATGCAATTTATAATATGGTTGGTTTATTTCTCATTCTTTTTCATTGTTTTTATGTGTTTATTATTTATTTATTTTAGTTAATATGTTTAATTGTGGTCTGTTAGGATTTCTTTTTATTTCTCTGATGAATTACTAAAATTATCCAAATTTCAGTTAGATTCTTCACGAATATCAGTATAAGATATGGTCTAATCTATGGAAATTCAGTGATAGATTGAGATAAGAAGATCAGGGAGTGCAGAACACTAAGAATTTTGTATTGTTCTTGTTGCTTGAGAACTTAGAGAGTTATCACCTTCATATACAGTGCAAAATCTATCAAATATGGGAAGTTTTTCCAAGGGTAACAAGAGTATTACAGCATCTTGCTGTCGCATAGTCCTCAGGGGGGG
>NW_018397266.1:2287571-2291911 GCF_002168275.2 Theobroma umbraticum
TTTTGTCAAGTTCACCACCCTATTTAGCCAAATCCGTCGACCAAAACCACCTCCGAGTGCTCAGTGCTGCACTTTTCACCAAACACATTACCCTGCGGCCACTTACTCATCATTCATCCTTCAGTAACAGAAGCACATCTAGGCAAACTAAATAGCAGAAACAGGCTCAGGAATATGCCCCAATTCAGAACATAGTCTCCCAATTCCAGCCATAGCTCTAAGGAACCCCAAATTAACAAAAGTCCTTATATCAAATTAATTAAGTTCCAGCATCAACAAGACAGTTTCACACACAAAAATGATGACCACGCATACACCGTGACCTTCTCCAAGTGATCCCCCTCTTTAATAACAGTGCTTGCTAGTGATCCTTTCCCAATAGATTCCTACCTATTTATTGATTACATTTCATATTTCATAGTAGTTCAACAGTATTCAGTAGTAAGGTTATGTAAGTAATTTTTCCCAGTGGATTTCAGGATAGCTTATACTGATCAGCTATATAGCAGTCTTGCTAGATCTAAGGGAAGTAATAACATGCCTCGAAGAGAGTAATTAAGTTCGTAGTTAAACAAGCAAGAAATTGGAACAAGGGAATTAAGGTGGCGACTAATACCAATTATCGCAGCATCAAGGTTCTGAGGAAGCTGTATGCAGTCTGCTGCACATTTTGCTCTATATTTAAGATCCAATAGCTACACTTCTTCTTAACTTCCCCCGTCTTTAGTCAATTTATGAAAGCATCCAGATCCACTTCCAATGAGGGAAACTCTATTCTTTACAGAAAAAGATTAACCAAAATTTTACAATACTAGAGAAATATTGCAAAAGAGTACTTAACCCATCTCATTGTAGAATAGTGTCTGAATTGGTGATAATTTTTCTTCAAGTAATTGTTAGGATTTGATCTAGGGATGGTTATCCTTTAAAATAAGATTCAAAATTTCAATTTTCCCTTTTTCTTTTTTTGGACTTCCTCATATGTATTAACAAAAATTCCAGTTAAAAATGTGGTCAGACCATATCTATTAGCTATCACTAGTGATGTTGGATAACTATATTTACTATGATATTACTTTTAGAAATTTATTTTGAATTATTAAAGTATGACTTGCAGCATCTGAGTATTTGACTTACTAATTAGTGTATAATTTTCCTCTCATAAAAAGTAGACTTAGAATCAATCTCCTTTCAAATTACAAAACAAACCAGTGGCTCAAAAAGTAATTAACAGCATTTACCTAAAATCCTGCTTCTCTACTACTAGCAGTAATAGTTTGCCCAATAACAAAAATTCTGAACTTACAAATATCAAATGACAAAAAATCCTGTTGTAATAAAAAAATTTGAGATTTTAACTTAATAATGAGGTCTCTCTTACATTATTTAATTTATTTTTGCTTTTTATCAAAATCGGGTTAAGTTAATTTGGTGTTGATAATAATAGTAGTTTTAAATCTTTCAAACTCTCACAATATTTGTTGATATAGGTTAATTTTGAATATTCACTGATATTTTATAAAAGGAAAAAAAATCATTATTCTGTAGCTCAAAAGAAATTCAAAATGATATTATGCATGGAACTATATATATCCTATGAACAAAAAAAATTCTCTCAATCAAAGTGAGGATTTTATTAAACATCCAAAGAAACTACACAAGCATTAAAACCACAAGTCAACATGCAAGGCCACAGCATGAAATCCCTATATCCCCAGCCTGCAAGATAGGAAATATACTTGAGAAGGTTGCATGATTTGTGTTTTGCTGCATGTATTTTAATTTAATCTTTAAATGAGCAGTAACAATAATAAATTATACGTAAAAATTACTAATATTTATTAAAAAATATTGGAAATACTTTACTACTCCTAATAGGATTCCAGAGTTGCAGCCATGGCCCCAATATAAACTCAACTCTTGCTGTGGTTTCCTATCAGATTGTTTCTTTTCAAAAACTTCTCTAATGGCTTCCCGTTACGAGTACCAAGGTTTACACTTCCACGTTTTCCAACCCGCGAATATTGTACCAGAACCCCATTACCCAGCTCCCCTTTTTGTTCAACTAGAAGTGACCGTCACCCTTGAAGTCAATATCATCCGCCATTATTGCTCAATCAACCACTTAACTCGCGACGCTCAACCTTTAATCTTCTCCCAAGAAACCCGTCGTTTCGACCTCCACATTGTGAAAGACCGCTACAGGGTTACTGAAATTCTTGGGTCCATGCTAATAGGACTAGGACTCAGCTCTTGCTCTCTTGTGTTTAACGTTGTCCTTCGTAAACTTATCCGATATGGACTTGAACTCTCAAACTGTACGTCCAGCATGGGACGTATAGTCTTGCCATTACATGCAGACCTATGGGGAAATTTTGTGGAACATGTGAATTTCAGCGAGACGGGTTCGATCTCAAGAGCTTTGGAGGAATCGGAATCGCAGTATGAAACGAGTAGCTATGGCATGCTTTCGGCGAAGGAGTCGTCGGTTAAGGAGATGCTGAAGAGAGTTAGAGCCGAAGGTGTAGAAGGTTGCGTGATATGTTTGGAGGAACTTGAGGTTGGATCAGATGCTTCTCAGATGCCTTGTTCTCATACTTTTCATGAGAACTGCATTCAAAAGTGGTTAAAGCAAAGCCATTGCTGCCCTATTTGTCGGTTCGAGTTGCCGACTTGAGGAGTTAACTAGAGCTTTCTCTTTTTGTTTCTAATTAGTCGAAGACAAAACTCTTCTAAGTTTTCAATAACTTGTAAATTGCTTTTCAAGAATATTTGCTTCTAATTAAATTGTTTAGTTATTTTAGTTAATGCTTAATTGTGGTTTGTTTGAATTTCTTTTTATTTCTCTGATGAATTACTAATATCATTCGAATTTTAGTTAGATCCTCCACGGATATCAGTCTAAGGCATGCTCTAATCTATGAAAATTTAGTGCAAGAAGGAGACAAAGAAGTGCAGAACACGAAGAATTTTGTTTTGTTCTTATTGCTTGAGAACTCAGGGAGTTCTCACCTTTGTATACAGCACAAAATCTTCCATATTTTTCCAAATGTAACAAGAGTAATTACAGGGCCAATATGTAATCAAGTGCTGTAAAAATCTTAAAAGTCTTTACTGTAATGATCTTAGTTATATATGGTCTATTTTTTTGAGTTTCTTTCTTGTGGCTACTGTACCAATGATCAGCAATCAAAGTGCTTTGCACCAGTTTTTTCTGTACAAATCTTATATGTTCACCAGTTTTTACTGTGCACTAGTTTATCTTAAAGTGATCTGCAGTCAAAGAGCCTTGCAAACTTGTTGTGTTGAAAGGAGAAGAGCATATAAAGATGAAAGTGGTGAAGAAGAACATGGCTCCACGGAAGAGCTTGCAATGATTGAGTTGTACAGTCAGTCTACTACAAGGAGAACTTCTTGTTCATGCCCCTGTGGCTGAAAAGTAGAAGAAGTCCATATCTCTTTACTGTTAAATTTCAAGTTTTTTTCATTGCTTTACCTAAAAGTTTACCATCAGGGGTGCTCCTCATGTTTGAGGTAATGGGGAGTTCACCAGATCCATCAAGGAGTCTAATTCCAGCTAGAGCATGCAGATGTAAAGTCCATAGAGAGAATCAAAGGGCTTTTTGATCCTTCCAAGATAGGGTACATTGAGAACGGCCTTAAATGGGAATCCTTTTAAGACCCGCGTAGCCCCTGCTTCGCAGAGAATTGAAGGATCTTGATCTTGTTCAGCATTTTGGAGACGTTGTCTCACTATTTTTTATAGCAATTTTGAAGGTCTTTCTGGTTCAACCATAAAAAACAGAAGTCATGCTCCTCAATCATGAGTTTTCTTCTCTCTGGTTGTCTCAACATTAGCAATTTGTTCTCTACAACTTTGTTAAATTTGAGGGGTTTGAGCATTTATAAAGCCTACAGCAAATATATATGCTTAAGACCTATTAGATATAGTGGTTGGGAAACTGCGATATCCGAATCAGAGTGTAACTATAATTTCCCACAAATAACATTTGAGCAACTGATATATTCACCAGCTATATAATTGTGGCTAATTTGACATTTTCCACGGCCAACTTGCTCAATAAGTTACCCACATCACAGTTGCCAGATCTGAGAAAAAATATGGCAAGGCGCGGTCTTGCATCATAAAACAGTTGAACATGCAGGGTAATATGAGCTGCACATTTTTGAACTGAAATCATGTTGTCTAACAATGATTTAAAACTAATTAAGTTGGATAATGTTGCAGTGCTCCTGCTTGATATAGATTCTGCTTGAAGATAGCAAAATGTTAAAGCTCATAGTACAGCAGATACATGATGTTCATACAAAGAGACATT
>NW_018397266.1:2292011-2295568 GCF_002168275.2 Theobroma umbraticum
TTATGCGTTGAATTTCTCTATCCGAAATGCCCTTCTTTACCAACCATATTTGCAAATCTGCCCCCATATGACCTTCAATTTAATCTTTGTGATTTGTAACAATTAACTACTATTTCGGCAGTCTCGCCGGGAGGCCATTTTTTTTTATTTAAACATTTTTTACACATTTTAATATATATTAATCAGAATATAATCACATGATTTTATAATAAAAATAAAATTAAAATAAAAAAATTATTATTTATAAATTACATAATTTATACTATGAACGTACTTGTAAATGTTACTAATATATTTTTTCATTTTTTAAATAGTTATATTTTCTTGTATATTTTAACTTAAATTAATATTCACGTTGTCAAAAATATATATTAATATTTATGTTATCAAATTCTTTTGATGATAACAATGAAATTATGAAATAAAATTATCATTCAAAATGTTCAATTATTAATAATAGTAAATCATAATTTTTATCCTTTTTTATTTATACTTATCTAAAAATATATGTATATTTTTTTCTTATCATATATTACTTATATTCGTAATATAACATAAAACCAAAATAAATTTTAAAATAATTCACATCATTGTATATTAATAATTAACATTAATCTAATATTTTAAAATAATACTATTTAAACACTAATCGTGTATAGTTTCTATACTCCGTTAAATATTTAAATCTTGACACCTTATTAATAAAGTATTATTTAAAAAAATAAAATATTGATATGGCCCAATAATATCAAGATTTAATATTAATATTTATCTTATTAATTAAGTGTTAAAATTTGATGACATAATTACATAGGGTGTATGTAAAAATTATACACTGTCAATGTATTAAATTTTTTTATATTTTAAAATAAACAGTTCCCGTATCAAGGTACATAGTCAGCTTTCACAGCACATTTAGTTGCTTTCCACCCTTTAAAATAAATAGGCCATATGATAATTAGAAGTAAGAATTAAGTTTCTGAATGTGTTACACCAGCTTGCCGACTGCCCAATCAATTAAATACGAGTAAACTTTACAATACTACTTTACTTTTGGAATCCAAAGCAGCCCCTCAGTGGGCTGTTGATAAAGTACAGTAATTTGAATAGTCTAAATAAGGTATAAAAAATCTTTTATTTTTAATATTTGCATAATTTATGCATATTTTCATTATATATCTTACTTTTTTTTGTTGTATTTTAGACCATTTAACCTAACATTTATTCCAAATATTTTTCTTTAATATTATTATTTTAAATATTGGAAATAGAATTTTTAAAATCTACAAACTAAATTAAATAATTGTTATATGTCAATATAATAATTAATTGATCTTTTACTTATAGAATTTAAAACTCTGTCGAAACTTATATATAGGTTTTCTTTATTTTTTTTATTTTTGTGTTTTTATTATATTTTACAAAAAATAAGAAAGTAAATATATTAAATCAAACGGGAGTTAAAATTTAAAAATATATTTTATTATTTTCTGGTAGGGGAACATGATCAAAGGAATTTTTCATCTAGGAAAGCAAAAGCGTTGTTTTACTATCCGAAAGGAGAGTTGCAATTTGGTAATTAAACGGCAATTTGGGTGGCGAAAGATAAGAGTGTGCGTCCACGTCGATGCAGTGGCAAACACGTGTCGAAGTGGTATCCTAGAGAGAAAATATCTGAACCTGCTCTGCCACCACAGGCTGCCACCTCATCAATGTGCGAGGAAGATATTTATTTTAACGTCAGGACGTGGCGGGGACGGGAATCCATGATCTGATCCCCTTCCTTCCCCGCAATTCTATGGTCGCTTAACCTTTTCAGTCAAATCAATATTAACTAATTTTTACTAAATTATACTTCTTATAAATTACAATCGTTCAAAAATCTGACGTAGAATTTAAAAATATCGAAAATAAAATAAAAATAATTTTTAAATAAAAGGGTAAACATACTTTCCGTTAATTCTTTATTTTTATATTTTCTTATTCAAGACTTTTGTTAACTACAAAATTATGAGATTTAATTAGTTTTAAAATCATTTTTAATTACTATCAAATTAAATTTTAATTAATTTTTGTCATAACTCTATTACATATTAAATATATTACACTAATCTTTGATCCAATTTCACATTAGTTTTGACTTCTAAGATAAATGTATTAAATTATCTATAGTTAAAATAATAATAAAAAAGTTTAACAATAAAAAATGAATTAAAATGAAAAAAAATAAAAAATCACGAATCTCACATCAATAAAAAATGAAACGAGTCTTAGGTATATAAATATTAATCTTCCACCACCTATCAAACATGTCTTTTGAGTTGAGAACATGAACTTATAATTTATAAAGACAACACGGGATTAGACTTAAGTTCTGACTCATGACAAGTGGTATCAAAACAAATTCAGATCTTTATTGATGTGGGCTAAGGATCAAGATAAACCTAAACTAGTATAAGAGCCCCTCTCTTCTATGATAAAGAGATGTCTCATGATAAGTCAAGTGGTATCAAAACATATTCGAATCTTTATTGATGTGGGCCCCATGAGAAATATAAGGTTTGAAGTAGACTTAAATTAATATAAGAGTCCATCTCTTCTATGATAAAAAGACGTCCCATGCTAAGTCAAGTGGTATCAAAGCAAATTTGAATCTTTATTGATGTGGGTTCCATGAGAGATATAAGGTTTGAAATATACATAAATTAATATAAGAGTCTATCTTGCACAAAGAAAAAAAAAGAAAAGAAATAACAAAAAAAAAGAGAAAAGAGATAAGTTATGAAATGAAAAAATAAATAAGGAAAGGGTACATTTATCTTTACATTTAAAATTAACTTGGTAATTACTACTATTTTCGAAGGTAAGTGTATTTTCAACCAAATTTTGTAAAGGTGAGGAGATGTTTTTCAAATTAATTAAAGTAAGTGTATTACGAATTAAATCTTTACGAGTTTTCATATTTTATTGAGTGACTTGTTGAATTTATTTATAAAATATATATTATTTAAATATATAATTGCATTATCATATATCTAAATATATTTAAATAACAAAATAAATATTTAATTTAATTTAAACTTAAGACAATTGAATAATTACAATCTATATATGTAATTTTCTTTTTTTAAATTGAGAGACGGAGATTCGAATACTATCAAAAGTTCAATTATTGCTAAGATAAAATTCTCGTCGGCCTTGATTCTTGTCATATGCAACCATCCTCTCAAATCTCAATCCCGAAATCAGGCTCTTCTCTCTGAGTTCAATCTTCCCCCATTGAGACGAACTCCCAAATCAAGCTCCTGGTTTCCCCATAAACGGACTCATGTTCTATAGTTCCCCTGCATCGACAAGCATAGGACAAAGAGAAAGGAGAGATGGGGTCACACTATTTCGGGCATGAACATCCATGCCACCATAAACATCTTCTTCTCTTGCATGATATGCCAAGAAACCAATCAAAGAGGAATTTCTTATTGTTATTACACCTTGCTATATAGCCATTCACATTGCATGTCTGTCACCGCCGTCTATTATTGAAGATAAAGGTCATC
>NW_018397266.1:2295668-2304069 GCF_002168275.2 Theobroma umbraticum
TATATATATATATATATATATATGTATATATATATAAAGAACATGTTCCTTTCAAATTCTAGTTTTGTTTTTCTTCGTTCTTGTTATGTTTTTCTTGCACTATAAGGCATTGTTACGAGGAGGCCATTGGTGTTGCAACTTCATAAGACAGAATCAGGGAGTGAATATGCAGAGTTTCTTCATGCACCAAAGAAGAGATTCACTGATTTTGGTATGCCCATTATGATGCTCGGTCATTTAAATTTTTGACTTTGTTATCTACTAGTTTCTCAAAATTTTTTATTTCTTTTCTGGTGTCTATGTTGTTGTTTTTCGTAATTCATACATGAAATTAATTATATCCTTTTTTTGGGAATGGGATAGGTTATAGGTACTATCTGGGACTGGATAGCTTGATAAATACAAGTTTTATGAAGAGTTCGTATTGCTCCATCTGAAATAATATGACTTCTTTGATACAATAGTGCTTAAGATTTGTTTTATGTTGAGTCAGAGTTCTTGCCAGTGATTTGTAGGACATAGGCTGAGGATGAGGTTTATGTTCTTCTGGACTTATCTACAGATGTAGTGATATATGTCAAATATTATATTATGGTATATAGATAGCTAGCTTCTTTTTCCATCCCTTTTTAAAGTCAGAGAAGTGCTTGCCTCGGTAAGGAGACACACATTGTTTTATCTGGCTATTTGATAAAAGGAAAAAAAATATCATTGCCTTTCAATGTTTGGTGTATAATTTATAAAAAAGTTTTCCAGTAAATCTGGAGAAACAATTCTATGCCTTTAAGTAAGAAGCTCCCCAGTTGTAGCTATGAAGGAGTGACATTAATTTGGAATCTTCTATAAACTTTAGTAGTTTAAGCCATTATGATTTGGCTCCTTTAGATTAGATTTGTGCAAACCATGACAAGTGTTGGCTTGGTAACATTAACTTATGAGATACACAAAGCACCTTACTCATGGTAGCTACCGTTCACTACAACTCATAAATGGATGCCTCACTTTCTACTTTATTTTGGGTATTAAGTCAGAGATTGATCGTCATCCCAATACTGATGCACTTAATAAACATGTTCAACAACATACAAGTACCTATCTAATGGTAAATTCAGCTTGCATTGGAATAAATTTGAACGATTTCCTTGTTGGGTGAAATTGTTTTCTTTCATCTCCCTATCTGACATAGTCCTTTCCAGTTCCTTATGTTTTCTTCTCCATATAATCATTGTTTACTTTGCGATATGACCGCTGCTCCATTTTTTGTTATTTTCTTTTCACTAATCACTAATCACTAATCACTAATCATTTACATTTTATGTTCTTGTGTATTGAAATTCAGATGATTATATTACTAACAAATAATGAGAATGCTATTTTTGCAGCTGCTGTCCGTAAGGAGATCGCAGATGAAACAGATCGAATAACTGGGAAGACAAAGCAAATCTCTAATATTCCCATTCACTTGAGCATATATTCTCCACATGGTCTGCACTTACACCACCCTCTTGATTATACACTAAATGCAACTTATTCATTGAACAACAATAGTATTTATTTGGATATTATTTGTCCTTTTCAGATACTCCTCAGACACTTTTGCTAATATTAAGCTTATGAACACTCTTTTGATATGTATCTTCGCACCATAATAATATAGTGACACGTGTCAGCTTCTGTATTTATATGACCAATGTTAACAATCAAGGATTAGTAATTGTCTCATTGGTGTTTCATCACCTGCAGTTCCTGGTATTTCTAGCTTACTACAGAGTTGATTCTAGTAGATCATTACACTAAATTATGCTCTTGATATAGTTCTGTTACATTACCAACTGAGAAAATTTAGTCATGGCAAAACAAAACATGGGGAAATATTTCTTTTCTCAATTGTACATGAGATGGAGTACATTTGCGGAAATTATGATTATACTCTCCCCATCCTGTTTGTATAATGACATCTCTCTCTCTTCTAAATATTGCACAGACAAATTGTTTATTTGAGGAAAGTAAAAATAATGGAAAATTAACCACATTTTGAAAGAGCTCACATATCATGCTCAAATACTGAACCTCACCTGTTTGAAAAGAAATTGGAGAATATTTTTTTGTTCCTTTGGAACGCCAAGTTTTCAAGGATTAAATGCCAAATGCCATTTGACTTTTTACCCCCTTGATATAGATATGGCATACAGAATGAAACGCATTTCTGAGTCATGACTTTACTTTCATAAATATCACTCTCTTTAGCGATTGTAGCTTCATTATATACTCTGTTGGACCTCATCATGAGAAGCATTACCTGTTAACAGCATAAAAGTGCGTTGCTTTAGATTTCATGTAGACATGCTTCCAGCAGGAATTTCTTCAAGGGATATTGGGTAATGGGGTCTGTGGGGATACTCTCTCAGCCTAAAACTCATATGTGGCTTTACTGCATGTATAATGTGATAGCATCTATCGGTGCATTATGCTTGGTTTTTAATGGAGTGTTGTTGTTACTTTAATACCTAATTCTTGTTTCCTCAATTTCCCCTGTGCTAAAGTAGTCATTTCCTTTTCACATTCATTACATCTATTTGGCTAAGCTTTTAGGGTGTTTATTGGTTCAATTTTGTAGGACTAATATGTTTGGTTTTATTTGGCAGTTGTCAACTTAACACTTATAGATCTTCCTGGGTTGACAAAGGTTGCTGTAGGTAATTACAATTGTTTTTTCTCAAACAACCTAAAGCAATTTAAATTTTATCTCCCTTTTAAGCACACAACACAGAATCCTTAATCGTGAAGGATGTAACTATGGCTTTTGCAGAAGGACAGCCAGAGAGTATAGTCGAAGATATTGAAAATATGGTTCGTTCTTATGTTGAAAAGGTGAGATTACTTGACTTTCTGAATTCTTCATGGGTGATAAATGCTGTTTAATACTAAATGTATATGTCTCAGACATAAGGTATTCTTTCAATGAACAAGTAAAGTAGAACGTAAATTTAGGAAACAATTAATCACTGTGGTTCATTTTAGGGCCCATTTTGAGAGGAAAAGATGATTGAGTCCACCCTACAATGAAAAAATGGATCGTAATTGAATTACTTGTCTCCAATAATACTGGATAGATTGAAAGAACTGAATATGTGTTAACTAGGAACTAATGCACAATGATACAATAGATGATTATTAAACTGGACTAGGCTTCTGCATTTCATACACAGTGTTAATTATAAATTCTCGTTAATTTAACGGTTCAGCATTATATGTATGTCTTCTGCAGTGCAATCATGAAAGTCTTTAAAAATAAACATTCTCATGCCGCTATCTAATCCAATATTAGTCAATCTTCTGTTCATGCATCATAAATAGCCACTTTGCTAAATAAATCATCCTTAAAGAAAATATGGTTGTTTCTATGTCTGATATTCTCGGATTACAATGTTTTCACTCCACAAATTTTCATTATTTAAGTCTATCTGTGGATAATAGGAGCCATTTACTTACTAAGCTTGAGTCTTTACAATCACGAGTTTGCCTCAATACTTGAAAAAGTAATTCAATTTGTTCTAAAAGTATAATTTTTGTGAAAGTTCCTTCAAATTTTCTTGACATGGTGCCAACCAAGGCTAGTTCTTCAAAATTGAGGTTCAGATGATAACACGCATGCTATTCATCCTACATAAAACTAATTGACAACAGGTAGATAGTTCATCAATGTAGGATAATAGCACTTAACACTTCCCACATGTATAGGACAGATACTAACAATTGAAACAGATGGGCCTATCACATGGACAACAAATTTGGTCAATAAACAAAATAAAAAAACAAAAAATAAGCTTGGCCTCTGATACCATATTAAGCTCCTGAGCTAAAACTAATCAGCAACAGGTTGGGCGGCACAACCTGAATATAAAGGCTACAAGAAACCTTGAACTTAATGAATGTGGTACAACTAACACTTTCCCTCACATTTAGGCTTGATACTAACAGCTAAAATAAATGGGCTAACCACTGGGCAAAAAGTTGCTGGAAAACTAACAATAAAGAACAAATAACATAACAAGCTAGCCAACAAACAACCTTGTGCTTTGACAACATGTTAAGAATCCAACCTGAGACCCATTGGTAAGAGGTGAAAAAGCTCAACCTGAACATAAAGCCATTAAACCAGACACTTACGATGGAGAACAACACCATTTGGCAAAAATTTTTAGGAGCATTTCAAGTCAAAGTGATATCTTGCAGTTATTGTGGTTACTTCTACTTTAAGACTTTGTTTAAATTTTTTTGGAACCTTATCTTTGCAGGATGGCATCTCAAGATTAAAAAAAGTAGAGGTCCCTTGAGTTAAAAGTTTGAAAACAAATTAACCTTATTGATTACTCCATATTTTAAGAAAATGTTTTTAAGTGTATATTTTGATTCAGAATAATGCTTTAGAAGGATACAACATCTCAAGGTTCATTAGCTAGCATTAGTTTCATGAAAATACTACCCCAACCAACAGTTTGCTTTGCTCAAACCCGTAGATATCCAACTTTTTCCCCAAGAAATCACTTAGGTAGCACCTTTGAATGTAAAGAAGGTTTTGGAACTTGTAAAAGGAAGTGATAAAGAGGAGCTTCAGAATGAACATAAAATCTTAACTTGGTTACATCTGGTTATGGATCATTGTATAGGTTTGACTCATTAATTGCAATTTGCTAGTCATAGTGAATAATCTTTTCAACCTAGTAATCCTTGAATCCTGAGTGTTGAGAAATTTATTGCCAGTGTCAAGGTCCTAAGTTTTGAAAGCTCATAATGAGACGATGGGAACAAATTTCCTCTCATTTCATTTCTGTGATGCTTTCAGAGGCGAAGCCATTTCTTGGTCAGTTTACTTATGGCTAATGAGCGATTTAACGCAAGACCCAGAAGTTAGAGATGCAGAATGATCAATGCATAATGGTTATCTTTCCTAACCGGGGTTTTTGAAGGGGATGATTCCTGCAAAAATTTTTCCTTTAATGTCTTTTTCATAATGTGGTTATTGCAGTGAGTTAAGCCTATGCATTCATACCTGGTGGGTCACAACTTTTACCATGTCATGAGAAAATAGTCCATCAGGTGGAGCAGATCTATTTGATGCAACATGGGGTTTTCTTTGTTTATTAGAAGAATGGATTTAGAGATGTGTGGTGAATTTGATTGATTCAAGTTTGCATCTTGTAGCTTCTTTTTTAGCTTCTGTTTGTGGAACAGCTGGGCCATAAACAAGGAAAAAAACATTTTTTAGTTGATTGTCTTTGATTTGGTTTTTCATTTCTTTTCTTCCTTGTTTGGTGGAAGACGGTGTACTGAGACCCTAATATGTGATTTATAGTTTCAACTTGGGGCCTTGCCCCTGCCTTCCCTTCCCTTCCTCCCTTCTGAAGTGGGGACATTGTCCCTTCCAACAGATTAACCAGCGCTAATTGTTGTTATATGAGGCCCGGTATCTCTTTAAACCATTCATTTAATTGTGCCTATACAAATTGCAAAAATTGGGCTCTCAATTATGCCATTGATATGCTCACATGTGGTGCTGTCTTACTTTTCTTGGATCACAAGTTGTACTAGCAATGATGATCTCAAGGTCACCCTACCATTTAGGCCAAAACTGTCATAGAAAACTGGTTTCCAGTTATGTATTATTTACCTAAGAAAGATCAGATTAGAATAAACAAAAAAGTTGCAATTTCACTTCAAGTTAAGTATACAATTATCTTTTCAAATTGTGGTCTCGTTACAGGTGATGTGTTAATTATTTAGTTAAGGTACTAGTCAAATCAATGTATGAAGTTTTTGAAGTATGTATAATTAGGTTTCTCCTATGCACTTGGTGGAAGAATGATGATAATTGGAATTGAATTTCCTAATTCTTTACTGGCATGAGTACAGAATCTGTCCATTACGACAAATATCTTTGATTTTTTATCAATCTCATCTCCATTCCCCTTAAGTTTTCTGCTACATCTCTAAAGTGTCATGAGCTTCATCTAAGTCTTTTAAGAGGAAGTGTGGCGAATGGGAAATCAAGGTTCTAGTTTAGCTGCAGGCCTGGATTCATTTTTCACTTTCCATCTAGTTTACTTCTTTATTAGCTACTTACTAGGTTAAAAACTTCATTGCCTGTGAATCAGTTTTGAATTTAATCTATATACCATAGCTGTTTTTCATCTAAATTTCTTTTGGCCCTAATAGCTTGTACCATTGTTATGTTTCTTACTCAGTTTGCCCTTGAAATTCTCAAATTTTGTAGCCTAACTGCATCATACTGGCTATTTCTCCTGCTAATCAAGATATTGCCACTTCAGATGCCATAAAACTTGCAAGAGAAGTAGATCCAACAGGTATTTTAAAAATGGGCTTTATGCTTGTAGACTCTTGTCTTTTAAAATGTTGCTACGCAATAAAAATTTTGTCTGATGAGCAAGGAGATTAACATTTTTATATTATTTGGTGTATTCAGGTGAAAGAACTTTTGGTGTGCTAACGAAACTTGATCTGATGGATAAGGGAACAAATGCTGCGGATGTATGGATTCAATCATACTTAGTTCATCAGTTGCTCATTCAAGAATGCATGCATAATATATGCCGAAAATGTTATATGTAGATAGCAGTTTTAGGAAAAATTATCCTGACATGAAATTTTACATGCCAATGCCACATCATTGCTTTGTGTCAAATCTGCTTGTTGCCTATCATGTTCTTTTTGAAGTGATTTCTTTAAGGGTTTTATTTTTCTTTTCACATGTGGTATATATTTCTTTCTTGTGCAGCATTGGTGCGTTAGATTGTAAGATTTCACATCAGTTAGATTTCAATATAGATCTTAAATCCTTAACAAATAAACATTATACTTACCCCATATACATCTTTCAGGTTCTTGAAGGAAGGGCGTATAGGCTACAACATCCTTGGGTTGGAATTGTGAATCGTTCCCAAGCTGACATCAACAAGAATGTTGATATGATTGTCGCTCGTCGAAAAGAGCGTGAATATTTTGAAACGAGCCCTGATTATGGACACTTGGCTAGTAAAATGGGATCAGAGTATCTTGCAAAACTATTGTCTAAGGTCTTTTTCATCTTTTTTTGTTGGTTGCTTTTGTTAATTTTAATATAGATAACCCACAAAAGCTTTGGACATGTCCCTGTATGAGTCCTCATCTTTTATTTATTTATTTTTTCTGTTTCAGCATTTAGAGCTTGTTATCAGGCAGCGTATACCCAGCATCATTGCTTTGATAAATAAGACCATTGATGAGCTTAACGCAGAGTTGGACCGCATTGGCAGGCCTATTGCAGCGGATGGAGGGGTAACAATTTAGACCATTCAGAAACCAGTTTGCTTAGTTGTGAATGGGATACTTCCACAGTCTAGTTCACTTTAATTATATTAAATGTATGTACAGGCCCAGTTGTACATGATTTTAGAACTTTGTCGTGCATTTGATCGTATCTTCAAGGAGCACCTGGATGGAGGGTAAAGTGCATTATCTTTTTCAGCTTTTCTAGTATCTCAGCAACGAAACTCCTATGCTGGTTCTATTTTGATTTATTTATTTTGTCAGCTTATGCATTCATATTCATACTTAAAATTTCTACTTACTAAGTACACCTACTTAAGTTTTGAGACCTAATTCCTCCATAGTACATTCACATAATGAGAAGTGTCTTGTGATTGTAAGACTTGCAAATAAAGGAAATATATTATTCAATTTTATAAAGCTTCAGTGACTATTTGGCATGCTTGTCTTAAGAATTAGAAAGTCTTTCCAATATGGCTGTTGACCCAAGTACCAGTCTGTGTTGCTGGTTGGCTTTTATATGGAAATCTGCTAGACACAGTCAACTTAAATTAGTATACTTTTGTAGAAAGTACTATAAGATTTATGACATTATTTGCCTATTGTTCTAAAGTATGTTTGCTATGAATGTGGTTAACTATGCCATTGCTTTAGTATTAGATTTCCCCCCTAAAATTCTATTTAGTTAAACACTACGTTGCTGCTTCAGGAGACCTGGTGGTGATCGTATATATGGAGTTTTTGACAACCAGTTGCCAGCTGCTTTGAAGAAGCTCCCCTTTGATCGTCACCTTTCATTAAAAAATGTCCAAAAAGTTGTCACAGAGGCTGATGGCTATCAGCCACATTTGATTGCTCCAGAACAAGGATACAGAAGGCTCATTGATGGCTCTATCAGCTATTTCAGAGGGCCAGCTGAAGCCTCTGTGGATGCTGTAATGTTCTTACTTGTGCAGTAGCTTGGTTAACTTTCAATTTTGTGGTTATGATAAGGGCAACTAGCTATTCCTTTTACTGGAAATACACACACACACATGCACAGGTTGATATGTGTTTAATGTGCTCAATTATAGAA
>NW_018397266.1:2304169-2324655 GCF_002168275.2 Theobroma umbraticum
AAGGTTAGCCCACAGTCAATAGTTCCTTTATCCTTTTTTTTTTTTCTCTCGCTGATCTCTAAGCAGAGGAATAGCACTCTATGTCAGAAGCATACCGATTTCTTCCTCTGATTTACTCTTTTCCCAGATTTCTTCTCTTCGCCAATTTTCAGTGAACATAGGTTCATCGGCATGCAAGTTATAATCTTATAATCAATCACCAAAGGAGAGGTAACAAAAAATAAAAAATAAAACAAAGGACCCAAGAGACCGATGCAAATTTACTTCTTTCTCCTGCTGCAATTAATATTTGTTGTCATTGAGTGCTGCGTGTTAATCCACTTCGAGACACATTTCTGCATAAATTTGACAACTTGTCAGCTAAACCAATATATCATTACATCACTATTCAGAATATAATACCTTCTAACTACGTAGTCAATGAAAACTAAACTGGCATGGTGACATTTATCTATTACAGGCCTCAACTCTGGGACAAGCAAGTCATCCAAAATCAATTAGGCAGAAAATCAACAAGAATTAACAAGTGAATCCATTTGAACTGATCAATAAAACTTTAAGTACCAAATTAAAATGAACCCTAACAGATACATGTCACAGATTGAAAAGTACATGGGTGGTCTTCAAATACCTTATCCAAAAGAGTAAGAAACAATCCCCAGTACTATCTCTATAATCTCTTGCAAAGCACATTTTCACATACATCAAACTGCAGTGACGACAGAGGAGACAGGCAAACCAACAACTAAATCAAATTATACTTCTGACTAGAACGATTACGTGTGTTTCCATTTACTTGCCATATGTTCTACTACAAGAGCATAATCTTGTAGCTCAGAAATTATTTGCATTTACTTGCTATACATACGTACATACATACATACATTCATACATATATATATATACACATATATGTATATATAAATCATGGAGATTTCCGAAAAATTATCATGTAGCAGGACTTCATGTTAATTTCATAGAATTATGTGATTCTTTCTTCTATTCTGGGAATATTCTATATAAAATTTAACAAGTATTTATGAGTGAATTTCAGCAATTATTTTTACTAGATGATCAGAAAATATGGATTATAAGTTTATAACACATATTAAGCGTTTCTTTAAGGGTTGTTAAATATGCAATTTTACAAACCTATAAATTCCCTAATAAAAGGGGCCCACCATGTACACATGGTTGTCCAGTGCCAAAGCAAATGCCTATATTACTAAATTTTGCTGAATGTCAACAAAACCTGTGAACCATTAGGATGTTGAGGGTTTTGCAAGATAATCAATCTTACATCTACTCAGATAATTCCCTAGCACCCTGCAGCTCCCTTCCACACAAATACCGAAAAACCCAAATTTCTTTGCTTCTGTTGACTTAATCTAATTGACTTTCGTCTTCTTTGCCATCTTTGCCTCTAGGTTTAAAGAAGTAGACAAAATAATAGAGAAAAAGCCAAGTTCATCAAATGACTCTCATGTAAGTGAATTCCAGACTTGGGCATCGGAATAAATATTGCAGAGAAGTCAAAGAACTAAGATGAGGCTAGCTTGAGGTAAATTTTGATTTTTGAGGTACGAAAATATTTCAAAAAAGCTCAATCAAGCATGTAGAGATGCTCCATACTTTTTTCAAAAAGGAAAAAAGGGATTAATTTAATCAGGAGGATGACAGTCTATGCTACCACTTCACTTGAGCCTAAGCAAGCAACAGAATACGTACAGACCAACAAGCTTAGAAGGCCACTATTATGTATAAAGACAGAGGCTTCATATATGGGATAGTGTTTTGTCCATTAGAAACCTAAGTGAGTTTATCACGTGTAAATTCAAACTTAGCACAAACTAAGACAAAAACATCAAATAAGAATGAACTTTAAAAATTCAAAGGAAAAGGAAAATGCAAATATATGAAGGGAGAACAGACAGATGACACCATGGCTGCTAACCCCACAATTTATAAAGAACAAATGCAATAAATTAATAGTGAGACTAATGTTAGCCTAAAGCAATGTAGGAAAATGAGGAATATTAAAATAATAAAAGCACCTTCCAGTAAGCAGCTGAGCAGCAGATCCTTTGGAGTTACCATACCGCTTGGCCCTATTCTCATGTTCTTTCTCCACACGCATGGCAGCAACCTCTTTCTCCATTGCAGCCACTTCTCTTCTCATCTTTTTAGCCTCAACTTCCATTGCCTTTGTCAATGTTTCTACCTTCTTAGCAAGCATCTGAAAAATACAAGGATTACTAGAGCATTTATCCAGAAAGATAAATCAAAATGGTATTACATTGAAAGAACACAAGCACCAACCTCAATCGCATCATCCTTATCCTTAAGGCTTTGATCTTTCTCATGACCAGCTTTCCTCAAAGCTATGACCTGTTTCTGCAGTAAATCATACAATACTCCCGGGACATTATCCTCTGTATCTACTGGCTGGAAATCATTTGGTTTTTCATTATTTGGTGCCTCACCCTCCTTGGTTCCCTCAGAAGGCTGGTTGAACGAAATATTTGAGCCTGTTCCATTTAAAAGCACTTTCGCCCTGTCCAATGATCTTGTGCCCCCATCAAATGACTTGGATGTTCCTTTAGCATGCTTCAACACTGTACTAGATGACAACGAGGATCTCAATTGAGAGCTTGGCGATCTCTTGGATAGAAACCCATTGGATGTAAGTTTTGAGAAGTTATCAGCTCCACCCAGAGACTGACGCCTAGAAGGCCCATTGCTCATGCTTCTTCCATCTGATGTACTGCGGCTAATACTATTAGAAGATCCTCTCACGCTTTCTTCCAGAACTTTAAGCCGCAAAAGATATTTCTCCTGCCAAATCAAAACAAAAGCTCTAATTTCCAAACCAGCACTATCAACAAAAAGAACAGAAAGGTAATTGTCACAATTAGATTATTACTTTCAACTGTGCTTCAGATTTTGCAGCCCGCTCAGTTATAGCAAGCTTATCACGAAGTTGCTGCATTTCTCCCTGTAAGAAATAAACTCCACAATGAATAAAAAATAACAAATTTAAGTGCCTATTGTTTTTTTCAAGGGGAAAAACCATCCACAATAACCTGCAAGAATCTCCGCTCTTCAAGCCATTGTTTTACAGGCATCACTTTGTCATTAGCATCTTTCCACTCATTTGCGACAACCGTGGCCACTCTATTAGCAGTTACTTTTGCACGTGCCAGCTCTCGGTCAAGAGTTTTTCTTTCCTCCTAAGGAACACAGAAACAATCATTCATTTTGACAACAGCTTTGAGACTATGTGCACCAAAAAAAAATCTGCCAAACTTGGATACTTAAATGCTCGGCGCATTACATTCATCTCCTGAACTTTCCGCTGGTAATCCCTAACTGCATTTGCAGCAGCACCACCAGCAAGAACAGCCTCTTCCAGCTCCCTTACTGTTTGTGTAAGCTTTTCAACCTCTGCAACCTTTTGGCGATGCATTTTGTCCAAAATTTTGTTTTCTTCCTACCATGGGCAAGTCATAGACATGTGACTTTCTTCATTATATAGACTAAGAACAAAATATATGCTCCAACTCCTGATGCACCTTACAAAAGAAAACACAAAGAATGATTGGAGTACCTGGCAAATTTCTATCTGTTTCATCAACTCCTGGTTTTTATTTTGGAGATCATCCACCATGGAGGCTTTGGCCAATGCAACCTGTACAGTCCTTTCAGCTTCAAGTAAAGCTGCTTCTTTGGATTTAGTGAGACGATCAAGGGCTTTGTTATCATCTTGAAGCTTTGCAATCTGCAAAGAACCAAAAGAAATAATCAGTAAGAAAATAATCAATCACATATAAGTGCATAAAACATTCTCTAATTCTCTATGTGAGACAGAAGCAATAGTTCAATAGACACAAGAAATACCTCTTGCCGAGCAAGCTTCAGCTCAGCCTCCAAAGGTGCAAGAATTGCTTCAATTGGAGGCATATCATCATCCTTTTGAGCAGCATGAACCCTTCGCAGAGTGGCCTCAGCTGCAAACTGAGCAGCCATCGATGCCTTCTTCTCATCATTTATTTTCTTGATTTCAAGGTTCTGCAAAACATGTTTATTAACTAAATATAACAACACAACAGCAGAAAATAAAAAACAAAGTTTGAAGAGAATTTTACAGCAATACCTTGCTTTCAAGAAGAGATTCTGTCAATTTAAGCTTCTCCTCCATTTTTGAAAGCTCATCAGTGAGCTATGGTACAAAAGAAAAACAAAAAGCAAAGTAAGTATCCATTTTAATCACAAAAAATGTTATAAGGATGCCAAGTCAGATGACCAACACAAAACAACACTTCAATTGTGTCCAATACTGCAAAAGGTCATAAGCTTATATTTTTCTTCAATTACTACAAAAAAGTCTAGCTTTACAGTCTTTGATGCAAGAGCATTGGCCAGTGTGTACAAGAGCTGTAAATTACATAAAGATCATCAGTTTTTTGTGAACAAGACTAGGGATCATTCACAATATGCAGTAACAGTAAGTCATGAAATATAAGGACAATTAACCATCTGAATCCCTAAACATCAAAACAATCCATTCAATCATGAGATCAAATACCACCCTAAACCTCATAAGATAATTATATATAGGACGAGAAAATATAGATGGAAGAAGAACATTTAATCTAATAGGAAAACTATGACATAAGTTCTAGATTACAGGTAGACATGAAATCTTGATCTTGTGACAGCTTTAAACATGACGAGCCAACAACATTAACAGACAGTACCAAAGCAACTGAAAGATAACAATGAAATTAATTTTTCATAATCTATAGTTATAAAATCAAAAACATACAGGAATTACAAGACAACATAAAAATGAAGTTGGATAAAGCATCAAAAAAGGATTCATGCTGTTAGATGAGAAAGCCCATCACTGACTTTCTAAAATAACTAAGCAACAAATAACAATGATGAAAATTCCACCCAACATGACTTTGACAGCACAGTTGTATAACGTATTTCACCAAATTATATCCCCAAAAACCAGGAAACCAACTTCCCAACCATCAGAAGGAACATAGATTTGCTATCAGCAATGAAGACATAGGCATACAGGGAAATTTATATATAGAATTTACAGGATCTATCTTTCTTCAGTAAATTAACAATATACACTAAAATACAAAGAGCCCCATCTTCGATCATTTCTTATTTCTTTTAACAGTATTATGTACAGTAAAGTTCAAACAATAGTAATTTTCCCAAAAAAAAAAACCCAATCGATTAATGGAGAAAAAAACAGTGGCATTTCCACTAAGATCAGTCACAAATCAAAAAAATTAGCAAATTTAAAAAATTTTCAAAATAAATTACTATTTTAACTAGAACCATTACTATAGCGTTTTCACCAATCAATTAAAGTTAATTTCTTAACAAAATTAAAAATAAATAATTTCTTCAAACAATAAAATAAAATATTGTAATCAACCTCTTCGACAGCCTTTTCTCTTAGCCTTTCAGACATCCTTAATGCCTTGATTTCCGCTTGTGCTTCTCCCAATTCTCTATCTTTATCTGTAACCCAATCCAAAAAAAGAAACAAAAACCAAAATATTAAATTAAAATAAACTACAAACAGTTAACTGTTAACTAAAAAGCAGCTAAATTGGGTCGAATCAAGGTGAAAAACAACTAGATCGAGCCACATTCGTCACCTCTAACTTCATTCTCCAGCCGATTAAGCTCCACTTTCACCGGATCCGACCCGTGAAGCAAAGTAATGAACTCATTATCCGCATCAAAGCTAGGTCTAACACTCTCCCCTGGACGAACCTTTCCCTCCATCTCCTTAAACGACGCCGACACCGTCAACGGCGGAGGTACCCCGCGGTGGCTGACGTCATCCTCACCGGCGACTCACTCCTCGCATTGCTTCCTATCTCCGCCGCTTCGCCGGCAATATCCGCCATCTCCGATCCAAACACTTCTCTCACCACTTCAAACACAAAATGCAACCAATTCCAAAAAAAAAAAACCTCTTTTAAAAGAGAGAAGTTTGTTTCACATCTAAAACTTGAAGTGGATCCAAATGCTAGGGTTTCAAAATCAGTTGAAATACAGCTGTTAAACAGATTTTTAGATATAGAAAAGAAAAAGAAAAGAGAGAGAGAGAGAGTGAGGAGAGACTTTGAGCTGAGAGAGAGAGAGAGAGAGAAATAATGTTGCTTTTTTATTTTTCTCTCTCTAGATTGTGGATTTAAATCTGGCTACAGTGATAGACTGAAGAGAGAGAAAGGGAGGGAGAGTGATTAGCGATGGAGATTAATTAAATCAAATTAATTAATCATGGATTAATTTAATGGTGGTGGAGTTATACAGATTAGTGTGTTAAGCAGACAAACAGCGTGAGAGCTGCGACTGTGTATTATCGGACAGTAAAACTTCTACTTCTAGTTTCTTTTTCCTTTTTCTTTTTTTTTTTTTTGAACTACTAGGTTTCCATTTAAGATGAGCAGGGGGTGCAATGCGCATTGAGGTTGCTAAAACGGGTAAGGGTGCCTAATGCGCACAGCCGCGCGTTTTAGCAGGCTCTTTCTTTTCTTTTCTTTTCTTTTCTTTTCTCATTTTTTGATTTCACGATGTTCCGAGTTTTGTGATTTTTATTTTTTTTTATTCAACTAAAATTTTCCTTTAAATAATTTTTGATATTTTGCGGGATTGCGTGACTCGTTTACTTTACCATGTTGTTACCCGCAAGGCAAAGTATGGTTCACAAGAAAACAAATTTCCAAATACAACTGTTTTTCTCATACCTAAATTCATATTAAAATTTCTAATCTTGATTTATAAAAATTAAAAAAATAAAAGAAAAGAAGAAAATCAAATATAAAATTTTAATCTTGTGTAATCTGATCACTATTATTTGTATATTTATCATAACTTTGCTTACCATGTGACAATTTCATTAAATTAATCCATAAGATTATTATTTCAGTAACTTATTATTATGGTATTTAAAATGGATTGAAGATCGTTTCATTATACCCAACCTATCTAGCGCATGTCTTTTGCATCCATCCATATTTTACTCTCTCTCTCTCTCTCTCTTTCTTGCTTAAAATTTTAAAAATAATAAATATAATATTTATAAAAATTTATGAACTATTCAAAAATATTCAAATGAATATTTATTTTTTTATTATTTTTAATCAAATTTTTATATTTTTATTTTAAATCAAATAAATCATTATAATTAACAATTAACTATTACTGGTCATTTTATATCATGTGACATTAACGTTACATGAGTGGTGGCATGTTGATATAACATGATTACATAATCATATAACATTTTTACCTATCATGTTAATGTCACATCAATTTTATTTGAATATAAAAATTACAAATATTATTTTGATTAATGGTAATTGATCAATTGTTAATAATAAAAATTTATTTGACTTGAAATGAAATATAAAAATTTATTTAAATTTTTTAAAATAATTTTAAAATAATGATAAATACTTATATCAAAAAGACAATTAAATCTAACCTTCAAACTGACACGATTATATATTTGACAGACTATATAGATGGATAAATAAAGTGGTTGAATATCCTCATCTATACAACCATGCAAAAATAGAAATACGTTGAAATTAAGTCATCATCTTTTGATGACGGAACAAAGACGTCAAACGGAGAATTTTAGTAGATTTCTTTCTTATCTTGCCTTGATATGATTTCTACAAAGTAAAAGCGGAGTCAATCTTCATCAATGGAATATCAAATCTTTTCAAGAAAATAGTACTATATTAGCGGTGTAATCTCACACGAGTTATTAGCCATACAACCTTTTTTATTCTAATTATGAAATTAAAGTGTACCTTACTACCTTTAAGATATATTTTATATCTCATTATGATATAATTAAAATATTTTACTTAAAAAATAGGCTTCCAAAGACTTTCTCTCTCTCTCTCTTCATTTCTGTGTCTATGTTTATATTCAAAAAGTTAGATTCAAATTTTTTTATATTAAAAACAATTTAATATAAAACTTAAAAAAAAAATTAAATTATTCAAGTAAATTTAAATAAATTTTTATTTTTTTATTATATTCAATTAAGTTCTTATAAAACATCATAATAAATAATGACATAATGTTATGATATTTTCACTTTTTACCTTAACATTGAGTAAGTATAAAAATGACAAGTAATGTTTTAATTAATGACACAATTAATCAAGTGTTAGTGAAAATATAATAGTTCGATTGAATATAATAAAAAAATAAAAATTTATTTTAAATTTTTATATATAATTAATAATTTTTCATATAAGATTCTTGAAAAAAACAGTTTGTTTTAAATCAAATTGCTTGGGTTGCTTGTAACGAAGTTATCACAATCCAAAGCTAGCAACTTATATAGTAGAACAAAGTTTGTTGCAATGAAAGTAAATTACACGTATCCATTACAATTACCCAAAAATGAATAAAACGTTCCATTCGAAGCCAACTGCAGTATCCAAAATCACCTAACTTGTCTCCCCTCAATACTCCAAAATATAATTATCTAATTATAATTGAGTTCACTATAGATGAGATAGATAAAGAATTATTTAAAACATTTATGAATTATTTAAAAAATTTTAAATAAGTATTTATTATTTTATTAAGTTCAATTAAATTCTTATATTTTTATTTAAAGTCAAATAAATTTTTATTAATAATAATTAATTAATTATTATTAATCAAAACGTCATTCGATATTTTTATACTTATTTGATTTTGACATAAGATGTTAAAATATTAAGTCATTATGTTATCATATTATATCACCATTTAAGATGACATGATAAAATAATAAATGATATCGTTAGTCAACTATTAGTTATAATAATCTAATTGATCTAAAATAAAAATATAAATATTCGATTGAACGTAAAAAAAGAATAAAAATTTATTTATTATTTTAAAATAATTTAAAGACTTTTTAAAAAAATTATATTGATTTTATATATATATAACTTATCTTTTAGCTGGACAAAAACCATTTACAGTATAACCTCTATAATTTAATACTAGATAAATTAACAACTTTGATTAAATAATATTTTTTATCGATTTTGATTTGAGATTAATATGGTAAATTAATAATTTATTAATTTTATAAGATAATACATTTAAAAAAGCACACACAAGTCTCATTTGATATATAAATTAAATATTTTTTATATATCAAAATTATATATATGCATAATTTAATTAGGAAACTTTTATAAAATATGACTCCAATTTTACTTTTTTTTTCTTGAAATTGATGTTTTCTTAAAATTCATCTCTAACTTTTCTTAATGTATTAAGAAGATTTATTGTAGTTATCTAGTATTGTAAGAAAAATTATGCACAATACATGTATATTAAGTTCAATATTTTGAAAAAAATATTTTAATAAATTAATTTTTATTAAATTTTCAAAATAAAAAGTATTAATTTATAAAAATTTAACTGTACTAATTTACCAAACCATAAACCTTTCTTTAATATTAAAAGGGTTTACAGAACTAGTATTAGTAAATGACATGTCCTAAGTTTCTCTGTCACGTACATAAATTAAATACGGCTTAATATAACAACCATGAACGAATGCTTTTAATGAAGTTTGAAACTTACATGGTTTCAGCTCAACGAATTATGATTTTGATGGGCTTAAACCTTCACTTCTTTCCATGGGGCCCCTCTTTAATTACAAATCTTTAGATTTCTTGTGCAATTTCTATTATCTGTTGGTACCATTTACTTGGCTTAATCACACTTAATATGTAAAACAGTTGATTCAACTTCACATCTTTCTTCTTTAAGTCAATTTTTATCTTCATTGATGGAAATAATTGGATTAATACCGAAATTAACATACTTTAAGATAAAACCTCAATTATTTATTTTTATAATCCAAAATCTTTAATCAAGATTTGGTTTTACTCTTACTACTTAAAGACTCTGAGGTAAGTAACTCACGTGTTATCAAAATTTTGTTGATCTTAGACTCTTAATCGTATTTATGCTTCGTGACGCACAATTAATTACTTCCATTATTATTATAGATCAACATATTATACTTTAACATACATGGTTTCTAAATCTGATACTTGGGGCCCATGTGACAACATAATCATTTTCTTTTCCTTAATCACTATTCTAGTAAATCCACATTCCATTTTGAAATCCTTGATATA
The DNA here is from genome assembly GCF_002168275.2 of Theobroma umbraticum. NCBI lineage: Eukaryota > Viridiplantae > Streptophyta > Magnoliopsida > Malvales > Malvaceae > Theobroma > Theobroma umbraticum. Next base: position 2,314,381 of record NW_018397266.1, read on the forward strand.
AAAGATCAAACACTTTGTCAATGTACTAGTTGACAGTATATAATATCCAAGCTTCAACCCATTTTATACAATTGATAAGAATTGCCCACCCTCTAGGCAATAGCATTTTGTAGGACTGAAATACCTGCAAATGGGTTTGTTTGCCCACTTAAAGCTTCATTAATTATGCATGTTAGATTCCCATAATTTAGGAGGGACTAAAAACAAAACCATTAATAGATAGTGACCCTGTGAAGAATATGATTGTCTATCTGTTACTGTTAAGTGTGTGCATATACATTACATATATAGCATGTAGCATAGTACTACCCACCCTTTCTTTTGCATCTGCAAAGGGGGCAATATATGCAAGCAAATCAATGTCTTAGACTGGTGATAGAATTTGCACCTAGCCAAAGCTTAGGTTCCCTCTTCTCCTCCCCTCCCCCCCCCCCCCCCAACCCCTAGCTGCCACCATACTCAGATCCTCTCAAATTTTGTGCTCTTTTTAGGGGGAAAAGGAGGGAATATATTAAAGAAAACAGAAAAAGAGGAAGCAAAGGCTGCAGCCTTGGCCTTTTGGGAAACTTTGCTATCCCTTCAAGAATCAACCTGGAAGTGGATAGATAGAGCCATAGAGGCTACCAAGGTAGAGGGAGAGAAATTCAAACTTTTAAAGTCCCACAGCTGCTTTCATATATAGTGGATTAATTCCAATATATAATAACAGGGAAATGTCATGGAGTGTATAATATGTTATTTTATTTTGATAATCCAACAATTTATTATTCAGTCATTTTCGACTCTGTAGATATGAAAAAAAATAAATAATAAAAGTTATACATATTTATTTATTTATTTATTTTTTTGACAAATAATGGAATTGGGGTGTACTTTAGTATTCTTTTTTTAAGATTGTGAAAGGTGCTTTTGGACAAACCCAACAACCTGAGCTGTGCTCTCTTTTGGTGTTTGAAATCAAATCAACCTTTCCATACTAGCTGCAAACACATAGAGACATATACATTTGCTGCTTGGGATTCAAACAGCATTGTGATGCTGACACCACACCAACTCACTCTATGGCCTTTAAGGGTTCATATGGGGCCTTCTTACATGGTCTCTCTACCTTTTTCCCTTTCAAGCCCAGCTTAATGTTTTTGGTTTTGGATTTAAGATGCTCATTTTTATTCATCCTTGACAAACTCTTTATTGCTCAAAAAAATTAGAAAAAAAGTTATAAATTTATGACTTTTACTTAAAACTTGTTTGACTCGACTTTTATTTTTATAATTTAAAAATTAATAAAATTTTTTTATAAGAAATAATAGTTTTTAAAATTAAATTAAATTTTTTTAATAAATAAGTTATTTATCAAAATAATTTATATAAATTATAATTTTGATTGAAATTACTATAAATAATATTTAATAAATAACTTTTTATTAATAATAAATTCTCTTGTTCACAACGAAAAAAGTTAACTTGATTTTTTTATTTATTTGAAATAAAATTTTAGAAATATAAAAGTATTTTTATATAACATAAAATTTATAATTAATAATAAATCATATAAAAATAAAAACAGATAATGTTGAAATATTTTTAATAGCTAAGGACATTTTTGAAAAATGTTAATGTAAAAGGAAAAATGACAAAAGATGAACAATAAAACAAGGAAATGGAACTTGCTTTGTGCTAATATTTTTTTTTTTGAAATTAAATAATTGATTTAGACTACAAAGTTATGAAAGTTTATAGAGTTTATTTTTTAAACAATATTTTAACAACATGATTGCCATTAATTTATTGTAGATTATCAATTATAGATTATAAGTATAGATATTTATTGTTATGTGTAAGTGAGTATAAAGAGTTTGCTTGTGAAATAAATAAATCTAAGAATAATGTTTTAAAAAGTTTTTGAATTATTTATAAAATTTAATTAAGTATTTATTATTTTATTATTTTCACTTAAGTCTTTATATTTTTATTTAAAATTAAATAAATTTTTGTAATTAATAATTAATTAATCGTTATTAATTAAAACATCACTTGTCATTTTTAATGCTCATACGACATTGAGCTGGAGAATGAAAGTGTCATATGGTAATGTCAATATTTCTATATTAATATGTCACGTTATTATTTATTATAAAATGTCAATATATTATGTCACCATTTATTGTAATCTATCAGTATGTTACGTTAATATTACATGACGTAAAATAACATGATTGTTAATAATTAATGATAAATTATAAAAATTTATTTGATTTAAAATAAAAAATAAATTTATTTAAAATTTTTCTAACTATGATGTTGTAACCATTGGATTTAAAGGTTTTTTGTTGTTTTATTATTTGCAAAAGAGAAAAAAACAAAAGGAACACTCAGTCACAATGTCGGTTGTTAAGGTTATTTCACAAGCTAGATTAAAGGCTCAATCAAGATAACTTCGAATCATAATCAGGTCTTTCTCATTGGATAAACATAATCTTAATATTATTATAATTATAATTTAATTAAAAGAAAAAAAAAACACCTCTTCCTATCTTTTTCTCATAGATGTTACATTGCCAACTTTACCAATTGTCGACAGTGAAAGATTAAAACGCCTTTCCCAGTAACCTTGGAATACCTTATGATTGAAGAAAATAAAATAAAAATACCTCTCAAAAATTAAAAAAAAAACAACAATTCCCTTTAATGGCTCAATTTTTAGCTTTTAAATTTGTCGGCCTTTTTTAAAAAAATTTAAATAAAAAGGAGAAAAGAGGAGGAAATCCCATCATTTGGGAATAAAAAATTAGAGAAATTTTTTTTAATGTTAGGTAGAGAATTCCCCAGCTTACGAAGCTTTGATTTTGATAGGTTGATGATCAAAGGAAACTGGAACTGCAAGTGCATTTTCGGCCTAGTTAAAGGTTAGCATCAGCCAAGTTTTATATTTTTAATATTTATAATAATACAATAAGGTATTGCATTGGCCCGAAAGTATGGGCTTTGGAGAGGTTTGGAACAGAGTGTTGAATAAGCGATCTAAGCTAATCATGAACATTATTAACACAAAAACAAGTAGTGGTGAGTAAAATTGAACCTTGAATCAAAGAGAGTACGATTTAGATAAAACAGTTTATTTTGATTGATCCACTGAATCTATTGGTTAAAACAAATTTAATTTAATTGATTTAATTATTTAGTTATCGGTTTTAAAATTTTTAAATCGAATTAACCAAAAGATTAAATTAATATTATATATATATTATTTTTAAATTTATATAATATATATTATTATTAATTTTAATATTATAATTTATAAAAAAATTGATAAATCCAAAATTAAACCGATTGAATTAATTTTATGTTTAATTGATTTGATTTTTTTTATGTTTGATTGATTTTGATTTTTTTTTAAAAAAATATTTGATCTTTAAATATGACAGATCGAACTAATTGAACTGCCTAATTGTTCACCTTTAAAAACAATTAGGTTTAAGCATATATAATTGATGATGAAGACACATTAGACATAGGTAAAGAAAAATAAATTGAATACTTGTTTCGAAACTAAATGATTTTGAATTTTAATTTTCTTTGTATTAAATGAGAGTAATTTATCTGTCTTGAAATTTAATGTACAAATAAAAAATTACTCATTTGGTTAATAAAATCAAACCAAATGACTACTGCATAATTAATTTTAAGAGTTGAAGTTGGGTTTCACTTTTTCCAATTTGGTTATTCAAGTTTTTCTATTAAGGGCGTGTTAAGGAGCTCGTTCATGTGTTTCTGGATCTGTAATTTGATCTCATTTATAACTTCAATTATTTTTTGCTTTCCTATGCTGTGCTGCATCACTACCGTACAAAAATACTGAAATAACAAAGTTAATATAATTACTTTAAAGAAAAAAAGGGAAAGGTTAGAGAGGAAACGCTAGCCTTTCATTATTATGTGGTGGAAGAAGTATAATGGATGTACAACCAAAGTCAAAGGTATTGACAAATGACTATTCGATGAAAGTTTAGATGAAACATTAACCTTTGAGTTGTTCAAGAGAAGTTCATTTTCCTATGGTCTTTTGTCTTGGGTGCATCTTACAAACTATGGAGCCATTTGGACCCTGGTGGCTCGGCCTTTGACCTCGACACTTCACCTTCTCTTCTGCCCAAAGTCTGGGGGTTTCGAGCCGAGTAGTGCCTGCAGCTTCGAAAGGCCATGCGGCTGGCTGGCTGGCTGGCTTAACCAGTTTTAGAAGTGCCGCAACACCTTTGGGCGTTAACCAAATTAAGAAAAAGAGTAGAAAAGGTGGTGTTCCAAAACTGCAAGAAGCTTAGCTTATGACCAAATAAGTATCTTGTTAGTTCTATGTTGATTTATCTTTTTCCAGTTTTAAAGCCGAAAGATATGGTGATGTGAAAGTTTAGGTGGCAAAAGCTATGGAGGAGGAAGGGCCCAGCTTGATTCAACCATGAGGGTCCCACAAGCAAGTGAAAATGATCATGTAACAACTTTGACTTAAAAATAGGTTAGCCAAGGCTCACATATTAATTCCAAGTTGTGATTTTTCCGACATCAATTACTATGCATGTTAATTAGTATAGATGAATATCAAGAAAATTTTTTGGTTTTAATTGGCTTGGTTGTTATTTTATTATTACATATTGCATATATAATAAAAATAAAAATTAAATATTTTTCATAAGATTTTGTCGGTTCATTAAAAGAATCTTTTAATTTTATTTTAGATTGAATTTTTCATTTTCACTCGATACAAAATGTAACGAATTTTGATTTTCAATTTTATGTTTAAAGTATATAAATTTGATATTTTATTGAGTAGTTTTTAATTAAAAATAAAAAATAATATAAAATATAGAAAAAATAAAAGTGTAAGAGTTTTTTTTAAATGAAAAGAAGACATGTAGCCTAACTTTCGAAACAACTCAAATTCAATATGTGGTATAATGTTCATTGCCAAACGGCGTCGTTCGACTCTCCCCCTTCTTCCTCCGTTCTAGGGTTTAAGATATTACATGCTTTCTCTTTCCAGGGTTTAAGTAAACTCAAAGACGAAAGAAAAAATAAAAAATAAAAAAAAAACCCAAGCCAAGCCTTCCAAACACACGAACATTCCCAATTCAGCAACAGCTCATGAATGATAAAAAACACCCTCAAATTCTTCTCTCACCTGAGGAAGAAGAAGAAGAAGAAAGCCTCAAGAAATCACCCAGACCCTATTGCTTACCACGGACTCTCGGTTCCGGATTCCAACTTTGGCACTCTCCTCCAATTCTACTCTCATTTGAAGAAAACTTCAAAGTTCCCTGACCCTTTTTCCTTCAACAGGCTTCTCCACAGGCTCACAGCTTGTAACTGTGGCACACTCTCTCTCAAGCTACTCTCTTCCTTCCTCTCCAAAGGGTACACCCCTCATCCTTCTTCTTTCAATTCAAGCATCTCCTTTTTATGTAAGTTAGGACGTTCTGATTACGCTGAAAAGCTTGTAAATTCGATGCCTTTTTATGGGTGTCAGCCGGATATTGCAACTTATAATTCTTTGATTGATGGGTATTTTAAATGTGGTGATGTTGTTAAGGCTTGTTTGGTTTTAGATGATATTAGGGTAGGTAAATGTAAGCCTGATTTGGTTACTTTCAATGTGCTGTTTAACGGGTTTTGTAAGATGGGGAGGAAAAAAGAGGTTTTTGTTTATATGGGTTATATGTGGAAATGCTGTTTGCCGAACGTGGTTACATATAGTACGTGGATCGATATGTTTTGTAAATTAGGGGATTTGAAAATGGGGTTTAAGGCGTTTAGGGATATGAAGAAAGATAGTGTATTGTTGAATTCCATTGTGTTTACTTGTTTGATTGATGGGTGTTGTAAGGTTGGTGATTTTGAGCTCGCCTTCGAATTGTATTGGGAAATGAAACAGAGTAAGCTTGCACTGAACGTGGTTACTTACACTGCACTCATTGATGGTCTTTGCAAGAAGGGAATGTTGGAAAGGGCTGAGTGCTTGTTTTTGAGAATGTTGAAAGATAAAGTTGAGCCAAATTCTGTTGTTTATACTTCGATCATTGATGGGCATTTCAAAAAGAGGAATGTAAGTGATGCCCTGAAATATTTGGCTAAGATGTGTGTTCAAGGGATCAAGTTTGATATGGCATTGTATGGTGTAATCGTATCTGGCCTTTCTAATTGTGGTAGGTTTGACAAAGCATCGAAATTTATGGAAAATATGGTCAAGAGCGGATTGCTTCCTGATAAGTTGCTGTTAACCACAATGATGGATGCTCATTTCAAGGCTGGGAATGTAAAAGCGGCATTGGATGTGTATGGTGAATTATTGGCCCATGGTTTTGAACCTGATGTTGTGGTCCTTTCAAGCTTAATGGATGGCTTGTGCAAACGTGGCTGTCTGCATGAAGCTGAAAGTTATTTTTGCAGAGAAAAGGCTAATGAAATATCTTATACTGTACTCATTGATGGGTTGTCTAAGAAAGGGGATTTTACTGAGGTTAATAGGGTTTTTAGGGAGATGTTGGAGGCAGGGTTCACTCCAGACAAATATGTATATACTTCTTGGATTGCCGGGCTTTGTGAGCAAGGAAATTTGATAGAGGCCTTTAGACTAAAGAATAGAATGGTTCAAGAGGGTTTTCAACCTGATCTATTAACTTATAGCTCCCTCATTTTTGGTTTAGCAAATAAAGGTATGATGATTGAAGCAAAGCAAATATTTCAGGATATGTTAAAAAGAACAATTACTCCTGATGCTGCAGTTTATGATATTATGATCAGAGGGTATCTGCAGCAGAATAATGAAGCTGCCATTTCTGAGTTGCTTGAAGAAATGAGAAAGAGAGGTTTTTCAACTGCAGCATGCAAAGAAGGTGAAGAAAATGAATTTTGATAGCACATAAAGCCTTCAATTTGTGACTTTAATATGAGCTTGTGTACCCATTGTTTGAAATTAGAAAGAAAACAAAACAAAACCCTTCTACTGGGATTGCTTATTGGACAATTAATTTTGAGAAGCCTTCATAGTAAGACTCAATACCCCAGTTTCAGGGATTCTGCCAAGTTGATATTTATAACACATGCAATTAAGTAAATAGAATTCATTTGGGATTGCAACTGAAAGGATAAATGAAGCCTTGCTGTTTTACAGGACACTGAGGAGCAAAGAAGAGTGATTAGTCTGATATTTGCCAGTGAATAGGAAACCTTCGGAGTCACCCGATGTTCTAGTTTTGGGGTTTTGCAGTGAATCTTGGCTTGCAGAAGGACATTCCACCATCTTGTCCTGATGATTCAGTGGTGGAGCCAACTGGAGAAGGAACATAAGATGCATGGCTTTGCGAACCATCATATATGATGGAAAAATTGATTGGTAATAGATTTTTTTTTAAAATTTAAGTTAATTTATTTATTTTAGGATTGTACGTCTGTTGATTTTCAGCCATCTTACTAATTATCTTGCTTCTTAAATATTTTCAGATGTGTTCTGAACTCAGAATTGCATTAAATGTTTGCCAGCTTATATCTGATAGGTGAGAACTGCCAACAGACATACTTCTATCTGGTGAGCACATGCTGTTGCTATGGCTTCCATGAGCTCTCAAGTGGGTCTTGCTGGATTTTTTATTTCTGAAGAGGTCCATCGCAATATCTATATTGCCTAGGCACAACAAAATTCATTGTACACTTCCATTTTTTGTTTTCTTAATTTTTGAGTGGGGGTGAGGGGGTGGGGCAATATCATTCATTATGTTCCTAATATTAGATGAGTTTGTACTGCCCAATTTCATGTCTTGACACTTCCAGAGAAATGAAATTATATATATATATATATATATATATATCTTTCTCTCACTTATAAAGGCTGATTGTTTTAATTTGCTCAATCCTTTTTAGAAAATTTTATTAATTTAAGTTACTGAAATATTATATCAATGTTACTGGAAAGTTATATTATATAATTTGAAATTTAGATTATCTTGTCCTAATGTGGGATTTGTAACATTTTGGCTCATTTAATTGTGCAAACACTCTCGTTGTATTGGCTCTTTATCCATAATGATCCGAGTTTGCTCTAATATTAAATATTATGGAATCTCACATCATTAAAGGTTTGGATTTGCCTTTATTGATACGGGATTCGTGATGTTTTAGGTCATCTAATTATGCAATGCTTACGTTGCACTAACTTTTTACCTGTAGACATTCGAGTCTGTTTTAAAATCAAATATCTATAAGGTCTTACATTAATGAAAATTTAAATCTACTATGATATCAAATGTCACGTGCCATAACTAATTTAAATCCAACCTCATGTGATTTTAAACTCTAAAAATAGATCTTAACAAAGCCAAATTAACATTTTCAATTCAAAAAACATATTCAATAAGTAGTAAAAGATTCATATTTATATATTCAATACTCATTCATCTTATATTGATGTGATGTGAGATGTGCAACACATTTAAGATTAGGAGTGAAACTAGCGAAATTTTGTTAAGGGCTAAACATAGAAGAATAAGGGTTGAAAATTTTAAAAAATTAATATATTAAATTCAACCATCAATAAAAATATTGATAATAGAAATATGAAATTAAATATAAAATTATAATTTGTAAAATATAAATAGTTAAAAGCGATATATAAGATTAATAATTTTATCTTATATAATCAGAATTATTTAAATATTATATATTCAAGATAATTTCATTTCAACTAAATATAGAACTATAAAAAAATACTCAAATTAATTTTCTTTTACATAATTAGAATTAATAAAAAACATGATGCATTGATGAAATTTTAAGTAATAATGTAATATTATAATTTATATTAGAAAATTATATAATAAGTTATTAATTTTTAAAAATTAAAATCATAAAAAATAAAATCTACTTAATATAAAAAGGAAGGACATGACAAGTAGAAGGTAGATATTACATATTATATAACAAAAAAAAAGAATATGGTTAATAATTTGTGGAAATTTAGAAAAGAATATTTATAAAAACTTATAACATGTGAATAAATTGAATAGAAATAAAAAAATTAAATATAAATATAAAAGTTAATATAAATTAAACAAATTAAAGTTAAGTGAGATATGTGAAATTATTTTATTATTTATATTAATTATTAAATAAAAAATTATGTTAAATAAGTCATTACAAAAATTTAAAATTTTTATATGTAATGAAAATTTTTTTAAATGTCCTCCATCACCAGATAAGGAGGCTCCGCCCCTGTTTAAGATGAAATAAGTAATAACAAAAATTAATAAATTATTTAATTCATTATTTAAAATATATAATAATCTAAAAGTACTAAAAGTAGTTTTAACATAGCGTGTAAAACTCCCTTTAGCGATCCAGTTCAGTTTAAACCCAGAGGAAAGAATCAAGCGAAAGCGCGCCAACCGAGTGGTTCGTAAGTGTCTTCGAACTCGAAAAATTAACTCCCAATCAGTCATGGCCATCGACTGCCTCGTCCTTGGTAACTAGTAAAACCCATCCACCTTTTTCTCATTCATGGACTTCCTTTGAAAGTTTTCACTAGCAAATGAACGTGTTTGATTTTCAGGGGCAGGCCAAGAGGTTGGGAAAAGCTGCGTGGTGGTGTCGATAAACGGCAAGAGAATCATGTTCGACTGTGGGATGCACATGGGGTACACCGATTCTCGTCGATACCCAGATTTCTCTCTCATTTCAAAGACTGGAGATTTCGATAATGCTCTCACTTGTGTCATCATTACTCACTTGTATGTTTTCATTCATTCATTATTCATTAACACTTTTATGTTAGTTTCTTTCTGTTGATAATTTTCATTGATTGGTTGAGTTTTTCTTTTTATGAACTGTTTTTGTAGTCATTTGGATCATATTGGAGCGCTTCCTTACTTCACTGAAGTTTGCGGTTATACGGGTCCTGTTTACATGACTGTAATTTCTCTTCCTTTATGTATTTGATAAAATGACCCTATTGGGTTTTTATTATTATTTTGATTTTATATTTTGGTGATGTTTCTTGTATTGGCAGTATCCAACAAAAGCATTGGCTCCTTTGATGTTAGAGGATTATAGAAAGAATATGGATCGAAGGGGTGAGGACGGACAATTTACTTCTGATCATATTACGGAATGCATGAAAAAAGGTACTCAAATCTCCATATGTTTTACTGTATTATAAAGATATTTTAGTACTTAAAAAAATTGATTATTGTTATGTGCATATGCTGGATTTGCTTGTCCTTGTGGTACATCAGG
>NW_018397266.1:2324755-2346531 GCF_002168275.2 Theobroma umbraticum
TTTTCTAAAGAAGGGATATGCAAGTAGGTGCATTGGCTATGTGAGGCATCTGCTCGCGCCATGACCAAGCAGGTTTCATGGTTGTGTGAGGCAGGCACCTGCACCATGGCTAGGCAGGTGTCAAGACCGTGAGAGGCAACAATGAAGGGAAGAACATTCCTTGGAATTCTTGACAACATCTTATCTTTTCATTTTCTTCAATTTTGATGGATATTGCTCTAATAAGTTCTTTCTTTTGAGGATTTCTTTCATTTTCTAGGCGACTTTCTGCGCCACGTTTTGTTATTTTGGTTTTCTGAGGGGAGAGGATCTTCCGATTTGTCACGTTAAGGCTTGTTTTAGCTCTCATTGTAATTATGGTGTTTTGAACCTCTGATTTCTTCCCTTATTTTTAATTTCTTCAGTCACTGTTTGTGCTGTTTTCTCCCCCTTAAATTTGACTTACTGTTGCTTTCTCATAGTGTTATGAAACCTTAGCCTTGTATACATATAATTGCATGCCAGATCATTAAAAAAGGTTAGTTTGTGCAAAATTTTGATAAAAGTTTCCTGATAATATTCCAATAACAGGTCTACTTATGCGACAACCATACGAGATTCAAGATATGGCCGAGAGAGGGAGTTCCTTAAAGCTGTATGTTTACACCACTCTCAAAATTTCAGGCATTTTTTCCTCTGCTTTTTGTGTTCCTTTTTTTCTATTTAACTGACTCTGGTTAAATAAAATTTTTTTCTGCACCATGTTAATTACTTTAAACAGGGATATCATTAAGAAAAGTTACAGGAAGCTGCCATTTGTCCATGTGATTTTCACTCTTTGATGTTTGAAACATAATAGAAAGACTTAGCCAAGCATTGAGACTATTAATAATTTTGGCTGGAGGAGTTATGCTATTCATTTGATCATGTGTCTCTCTATAAGCAGTTTCTTATTGTAAGGTTGAGTGATTTCTTTTATTTGCTAGGTGGCTTCAATATTTCTAATGCCTAACTCCTATCATTGTAATTTCTTCGTCTCCCTCATTACTTAATATTCTAATGCCTAAATCTTATCATTGTAATTTCTTCATCTCCCTCATTGCTTAATTGGTTTTCTTATATAAATTTGGTCACATAATTTTACCCAATACTAGAGTTAATGGATTAGAAATCAACTAGATATCTAATCACTTTGTTTATATCCAAAATCTGGTCAGTTAGATGCTAAATTTAATTTTTTTTGGTTATTTTCATTACTATCCTGAGTGTTCAAAACTTTCATGAGTACTCTTCCATGATACCAATATTTAAGGTGGACAAAATGTTTTTCGTTTTTGTTGTATATATGAATCATGTCATGTCGTCATAAGTCATGATCTTAGCTAGAATGGGAAGTGCATCCAAAATTTACAATTTGATTAGTCCTTGGGTCCATTAGGCCTCCTTCAATACACTTGGAAGTTGATAGGAGCAGAGCTTGATGATTAATAAGGAGTGAAATTTAATTTTGCTCTAGGACTTTATGGCTATTTGCTTTTTGAAACCACTATAATTGTAGTATCTATTCCACATGCAGTTGGCTTCTATGTGTTATCTTGCATCATCTTCGGTGTTATTTTGATATTTCCTTATTTCCTTTACATTGTTCCTTTTTTGGGGGAACTGAAGTAGGAAGTTGTGGAGTTGTGAATACCATGGTGTTAGTTGCTTAAGTGCAGAGGATGCAAATAGGTAAGTAAATGTGCTTAGATATATTACTACTTCACTTGAAGAAAGAGCTTAAGCAAAGATCTTGTAAACTGGAGGTTAGATGATTTATTTAGTTGGTCTCTGAAGTACATGATTAAAATTACTTTAGAAACTTTGGTTGTGATGGACTACAGAGAGATAAATGTTGAAGTCTGATTATATCAATTGACCTGCACATGTTTTCTATGGGCATTTTATTTGTTTGTTTGGTTTATTGGCCTTAGTTTAGTACTTCTTCCAACTTTCACTGCAGGTTCATAACTGTGTTGCTGCTGGAGGGAAGGTGCTTATTCCTACTTTTGCTCTAGGAAGAGCTCAGGTATTAATTATATAGTAATATATATTTTTAATTTTGAGTAGTGATGACCTGTTTGACTAATAAAATGATTTAATTAGTACAAAAGTTCAAACTACTAGTATAGATTATTGAGGGTACCTTAGCTATGCTAAATTCAGGACAGAAAGAGGTAGGCGATGAGGTTCTAAAATTTGTTAGACAAACTTTTATGTGAATTTTAGGCTGCCAATTTTATGGCTTCCAATCATAATACAATACTAATATGTCTCCTTATATTCTCCTCCTTGCTACTGAGTTCAATTAAAGTTTGTTTTGGTTTTTTGCCATTTAACCATTCATTTTTATTTTTCTTATACTTTAAGCTGCAAAACTGCATGATATATGCATCTCATTGTAGAATTTTATTGTATGGTCATCATTTCTGATTTTCTGTCCTTCCACACTTTTCATACTTTGGGTGATATAATCATTGTAGTGCAACGCCAAATTCTCCAACCAGTAGCAGTGCCAAATTCCCATAATTATCAAATGACCACTAAGCAGGAGGGAAGCCAATTCAAAGAATTTACTGCATTGAATTGGTTTTCTGTTAACTCTTCTGTTGATTTATTTTGAAGTCGAGCCGTCAACCAATCTGCAAGCTTCTTGTGTGCATTTGTTATGATGTATGGTGATATGTGGCTTGCATCTGCTTAACAGGATGGTAGCCTCCCCTTTATGGTTTCACTTGATTCATTGATCTTTTTTTTTTTTTTCGTATAATTCGAAATGAAAAGTACCATAAATTATGATAGGAAAGGGTTTTGGGGGGTAATTTACACTCTGAACATGTTTAACTAGAGCAATTGACTTCCACTTTTTAATGTCCTAAATCTCTCTTGTTTAAAAACCTTTTCCTGTTCCCCTTTATCTCTTGTCCGATTTCTTTACTATGTTTTTATGGTTTTATGGATAAAATTTAGACCAATGGGTTATCCCTTCCAGATTAAGTCTTTTTCATCATAGTTACATTCTGGTTTCTATTCTTTTTTGCATTTTCTTTTGGAGAAAGGAGGAGGTTGGTATACATTTTTATCTGTTGTAGCATATATATGTACATCTCTACAGAAATATTTTAATTTTCTACATTTTTCCTTCTTTTACTTTTTGTTACTTTAGTTTCATGATCCAAATTTAGTATTTCAAGATTCAAGTTGCTGAAGCTATTGGTATTTTTTTTCCTTCTTTAATGATAGTGCTGTTAACTAGTCATAGATGCCTTCATTTTGAGTGTTCTGGTATTATACAACTTGATTTGAGGAATAATTTCTAGTTCCATTAATGATCATCACGTAGGAACTCTGTATATTATTGGAAGATTATTGGGAGCGCATGAATCTAAAAGTTCCTATTTACTTCTCATCAGGTGTGATTCGTCTTTTATGTTTAACTTTCATATAAGGGGCCTTTTGTTCTTTTTTCTTTTTTTTAAATTGACATATTATATGGCATCAGAATCTTAAATTTGTTCTGTCTATATTATGGTGATTTGTGAATTTTGAAGATTGATTCCTTGTTGGTATCTACGTATCTCATGTTGTATCTTTGGATTGTGGAAATCTTTTCTTCCAAGGTATAATCAAAGTCAGCTACTGGCAAGGGTTGGTTCAGTTGATAAACCTCTTCTCTCTTTTCAACTTTTATAAACTACAGGAACTAATAAAATTGTGTTAGATTGAACACAAACACTTACAAGTATTTGTAAACATATTGGCAAAAATTTTTGTGAACAAGCTATTTTGCCATTTTCCTCTCTGCATTTTTCTTCATTACATCTGAGAAATAAGTTTCTCCATTCTTGTCCTTTCAAGGGCTGAATTTGGTAATATCCATCTTATTTCCTTCTTTTCTTTTGTGAAAAAGCTGACTAACCCTAGATGAGGTTACTTGAGGATGGCAAGACATCAAAATCAAATGACAAATTTAAGCCTTGTTTGTATATTATTTTTACCTTGGCTGGTATCAGTGGTCTGCCAATTTTATAAACATATGATGGGTATCTCCACATTGCAACTTCCTTTTCCTTGCAGATTTAAACTGACCTTTATTAATTGCTTAGAGATACCTTGTTATTGATTTCTCTTCTAGTTAAGAAGGAAACCCGATATCATAAAATGCACATTTTCTACTTGCTTTTCTTTTTGCTCAAACAGTGGTGGTTTGTCATAACAGTCTCTGTCTTCTTGTTTCAACTCTTTTAACCTACTGACAATTTATAAATTACCTTTTCAGTTGACTTTAAAAGATTACATCTCTTAAATTTTGTTCTCACTTCAAGTTGTTCATGTAATTTCCTTATGTTTTATTTCTCTCCTCATCAAACAATTGCGCAGATCACACTTTGAACATTGAATGGTCGCCCTGTCTAATGGTTTGTTTTTAAGAAGTTTTGGAGTAAAATTTTGACTACAGAGGAATTTTCTAAGCTTGTTGATTGTGTGTATGTATCAGGCTGTTATGATCATTGCCGGTTTAACAGATGGGGTAGGGTGACTGGGCTTGTGTTAGTGCATGGCAAGGAATATTATGTCAACTTATTTTGTTTGCTTAAAAATATCTGGTATGCTTGCATGTAGGGATCATTTTTCAACTACAGACATCTTTAACATGTTTTTGCAGAATTTTGGTCCTGTATTCTCAACGGTGGAAATGTACTGATTTCACTGAAGTTCTCAATGTGTTCATTCCTAGCTTTATTTTAAGTTAATTGGTATATAGTGACTTCTGCTGATGAGTTGAATTTATCGTGTTTCAGGTTTGACCATTCAAGCCAATATGTATTATAAAATGCTTATTAACTGGACCAGCCAGAAGATTAAGGAGACATATGCCACGCATAATGCATTTGATTTTAAAAATGGTACTAAGCTTGCAGAAATAATGATTAATGAGTGCCAGCAGTAATTTATTTCCATTTCTAGCCATTTCTAAGTTCTGTATTATTATTATTTACTTTTTTATGGCAGTTTTTGTCTAATTGATGTTGAACAGGGTGGCATTTAGGGACAAACATGGATCTGAGGAAAAAGTGAAGAAATAGAAGTACCATAGGCAGTAATAGAGGAAATTAGGGGAGAAAGAGAAATGAAAGAAACAGGTAGAAAAACCAGAGGGAAACAAGAGCAAGGGAAATCTCGCGGCTCAATATCCCAAAATTTCAGCAATTCATAATCCAAAATGTATCAAAAATTGAATATAGTACTTAGGTTACAGCCTAAACCCTAATATAAAAACAAAGACAAAATGCCTAATAAACCTTTTAAAGTCCTAATGCTTAAGTAATCAAAAAATACCATGTGTATGTATGTATGTATGAATGTAATTACAAAGCTCATAAAGTATAACAAAGTAACAGAAAATAATCTTTTATAGTTTAATCCTTCAAGTAGCTTCTTTGTATCTTGCATTAGTAATTGATCTGTAATATTTGGAATATTATTGAAGACATTTCATCCTATTCTGTTTAGTTTCTGTCGTAACTATTGTATGCAAAGTAAATTGAATTTTTTTGAAACCAATTCTTTACTTCTCTCATTTCATTGTCAAGGAGGAGAAAACAAAAGAAAGAGGTCATTGATGCTGTTAGTTTTTAGGATAATAAAAATCTTAATTGAAGCGATTAGTTTGTTTTCCTTTTAAAATTCTGGAATTGACGAGGCAAAATCAGAGAAGTTGGGGATGTTAAAAGTCTCTTAGTTGGTATTGAAGATAGCATGAAATCAAGGAAAGTAAAAGTTGCTTCAGCTGATTCTTTGGTAACACATTTTTCATCTTTTAATTGTCTGAAGCTTATTTTTTCTCACTGAAGAATGAAGCAGCATAGCAAATTATATGAATATATAAGGGTTAACATTTAGGGGGAAAATATCTCTTCTATAATAATTTTATGCTAGTCTTCTGTGCTTATATGTTGCAGTTCAAAATTTTGACCGTTCTTTGATAAATGCTCCCGGACCTTGTGTTCTCTTTGCAACACCTGGTATGATTAGTGGCGGGTTTTCACTTGAAGTTTTCATGCAATGGGCACCTTCTGAAATAAATCTGATCACATTGCCTGGGTATGAATCTTGGTACATTCATCAAGCATGTATATCTTTAGTTGCTGCTATTACTCATACATCTCTGAGTTGAAACTTAAGAAAAAATTATCTTATGTATATGCCACAGCCACTCTCTTAGAATCGCTGGTTTTTTAGTTACTTTTTGATGCATGGCACTGTACCTAGTAATCTTGCAAAACTTTTAAAATCAAAAGCAACCAATGACTTTGTTAATTGCATTATGTTTCATTAATTGTTTTGCTGGAATTCATAGTACTTGTGGACACGCATGATTTGCTGCAGATTAAAAGCCTAGGATTGTGGCAATTGTGGCAATTGTGGCTTTTTTATAATTTTGATTGCACTCATCTGTATGTTATTACATGTTACTCGAATAAGAATTCCTTTCATCCTTCTTGTCAAGCATAAATAGTGTGAATATCATATTTGACTACTGTAATTCCTTTAACAGGAATAATAATTCAAGAATACTTGCCTTTTTGGTAGTTCATATTGGTCTACCTCCATTTTGAGTGCTTGTGCTGCTCTGTTTTACCTGAGATGTTATGCACAGTAAAATTATGTTATTGTTTGAATTTAATTACTCTCATTTTTCTACCTTTGTAGGTATTGTGTGGCTGGAACAATAGGACATAAGTTAATGTCAGGTAAACCCACCAAAATTGATTTGGACAAGGACACCCAAATTGATGTGCGGTGC
This sequence comes from Theobroma umbraticum, assembly GCF_002168275.2. NCBI lineage: Eukaryota > Viridiplantae > Streptophyta > Magnoliopsida > Malvales > Malvaceae > Theobroma > Theobroma umbraticum. The sequence continues at coordinate 2,331,582 of NW_018397266.1, forward strand.
CAGGTTGATATTCATCTCCAAAAACTTAAAATTATTTAATTTTCTTTCTTACTTTATGAACTCTTTGTTTCTTCTTTTCTTTTTCCAGCTTATTTGATTTTAAGGATTTGCTGCATTCAACTTCTGAGTTCTGATTCTGAAAATGCTTCTGTTTTTGAAATATAATTGACTTAGCATTATATGATTCAGCCCCTCCATTGATTAAAAAGATATCATTTGTATGTATTTGAACGTTTCCTTTGCGATGCCTTCCATTTTTTCCTTTTGCAACTGTTGTAGTATATATTCACCAATAAATAAGAGCAGCAAATGAGCATAGAGCAAAAGGAATCTTGTCCAAGGCAGCTGAGCTTAAAACTTTTGTGAACTTTTCTTATGAACTAAATTAAGAGAATAATAAGTATACAGATAAAATACTAGTATCAAAGTTTTTTTGGCCTCTGTCAAGGAACCAGTTACTAATTTGATACCTTGTTATCATACAAAGCTGTCCTTACAAACTGTGGTTTTAAGGGAAAGTCATGTTGTATAGCAATATTACAAATTGATTAACAGTAATTCAAAAAATGACTAGTCTTTGAGTTCTTAAATTTACAAATGGTTTGATGACTACTTAGTTTTCTCTTATTCAATAAGACCAAGTGGTGGCACTGATTAGTAATTTTAATATTCTAATTTTGGGGGTACAAAGTTTAATGATGTCCTTTGCATCAAGTTTATGATGGTTGTATCTGATTGTTTATTGGCAGATAACATATTGGTTTAACTTACAATTAAAGTTTGGCTTATATTAAATGACAAACTACTATGCATTTGCATCAAATAAATTCTGCTTTATAATTTCCTTGAACATATATTTGTATTGCAGATTCATCAGCTATCTTTCAGTCCTCATACAGATGCCAAAGGAATTATGGATCTTGTCAAATTTCTCTCACCTAAGCATGCTATACTTGTACATGGTGAGAAGCCTAAAATGGCTACTCTTAAAGAAAGAATTCAGTCAGAACTTGGAATCCAGTGTTATTGTCCTGCAAACAATGACACAGTGACCATTCCTACAACCCACTATGTGAAAGCAGATGCTTCAGACGCATTCATCGAAAGTTGCTTGAATCCAAACTTCAAGTTCTCAAAGAGTAGTTCAGTGGATAAATCTTATTCTGGTTCAAATGACTCAAAGGCCATTCCAAGACTGCAGGTAAGTGATGAAAGAGTTGCTGAAGGTATCTTAGTAGTGGAAAAAGGCAAAAAGGCAAAGGTTATACACCAGGATGAGCTTCTGCACATGTTGGGAGAAAACAAGCATGAGGTTCAGTTTGCTTATTGTTTCCCAATGCGTACTGAAAGGTTAGAGAAGACCAGAAGCGAGGACCTCCCATCTGCTGATGATTTGCTCTGTAGTCTTGACAAATGCACTTTGATCAGTGTATTATCAACAAAACTATCCAATGAACTCTCTGATTGGAACTTCCAAGATTTGGGTGAACAGCTTCAAGTAGAATCATTCTGTTTGTCCATTTGTTTGAAAGACAATTGCCCTCATAGAATATCTGATAGTCTTCAGAATGATTCTGAAGTAGTGTTCTTTTGTTGCTCTTGGTCAGTGGCAGATGAAAAGCTTGCATGGAAAATCATTTCAATCATGAAAAATTCTACTTTACCACTTGAAGGTCTTCTACCGATGCAGGTATAGTTGCCAGTACTTATGGAGTCCAAGCTTTCTTCTTGGAAATTCCTTTTCAGTTCTGACTTGTATACCTAAGGGATGTAGTATGTATAAGGGTATGAACAGAGTTTTATGAAGTTCAAAATTTTGATCATGGAAGGTTATATATATATATAGATATATATTTTATAATTGGAGGGGAATTCGAATCTTACTTTTTTAGCAGAGAAATAATACACCAATCAATGAGCTAAATGCTAAAGTGCTCATGGAAGGTTATATTTGACTAGATATGTTTTTCCATTTTTAGTCTAAAGAGCTCTTGTACATCTTAAATTATCTGTTTTGCGTTTTTTATTCAAATTGATTAAATTAATTGAATCGAACTATATTCTATTTATATGATTCGGTTTGTTAATTATTAGTTATTGCTCCATTTATACAGTATTTTAGGTTGATCTTCAATATCAATCTTTAAATTGAATCGATCGGGCAATCAATCGTAATATTATGTATTTATTATTTCTAATTTTGATTTAATTTTTGGGCCATTGAGCCACTAAAATAAAATATTAGAGTCCATTATTGAAGAAAAGGTATTAGAATCTAAAAGTGAAAAATACATGTAATTATTATTAAATTAAATTTTTAGACAATAATAATAATAATAATAAGGGGTTGGCCCATGCTTTATTGATTAAACAAACCCGGTTCATTGGCTTGTTTTGTTTTATATTTTGGTTTAGCTTTGCCGCCACAGCGCAAACGATGGCCCGTAGGCTCTGTTCCCGCCTCTTTTCCTTCACAACTACAAAGCTTTGTTCGCTGCCACCCTCCTTTTCAAGGTCAAAACTCACAACTCTTTCCATATTTAATTTTCTCTTGAAAATATGGTAAAAAGAAGAAGAAAAAAACCCTTTCTACTTGCAGGTCAGAATCTGCTTTTAATTCAGTGCTAAGCGGTCCAACAAGTCATAGAATCGGTGGGTTTTACCCAAAATTTCAAGGTAAGATTCCAGTTTATCATTTCAGATTTTTCTCTTATTAACTTAAACTAGTTATATATTTATATTCGCGTAAAATGTCATTTTCTGCTACCGATTTGATGAATTTTATCGCTTGAATGTATGTGAAGAAGCCATTAGTTACTTGTTTAGCATGTGACTGGAGGCTGGTGAAATGTGGTCAATGTATTCGTGGAAAGTACTGACACAAAGAAGCTAATTGAGTATTGTTCATAGTGGGTTTTTCTTGTGAGATTGAAATATGGTAGTTTCGAATTGCATGTTTTTCACTTTAGTTTTCTTTTTTTTTTTTGGGATATTTCTTTTGAAGAATCATGACCCTTAATGCTACATTTGGCATTGGCAATCTTCACTTGTGAGTTAGGAATATGCTAGTTTTTGGTCTTGGTAAACTAGCAAGTATAAAGCTTCAGAGTAGATTAATTAGTTTAATGACATTGTATTTCATGATTGGGGCATTGGTTTCGTTGATGTCGTATCTCAACCTTAGTATGTATTGTTGAATGTTTGCTAGTGTTGCGATCATATGCTCGTGGAGGGCGTAAACATTATGATCTCTTTGGGAGCAAAACGGCAGGTGATAAAGATTTCAGGAAGGCCTGGCAGAAAGAAATGGATGAAGATGAGACCTTCTGGACTGGTAGTGAAGATGAAAGTGATCCTGAAAATGATGAAACTGATTCCAAAAATGGTCAAAGTCGCCTGGAGAGAGAGATACGGAAAGTGCGACAGCAGGCAAAGGAGCATTCAGAGCTAATTGATGCTGATGACAGTGATGAGTTGAGAAGCGTATGGTCCGGAAGTGATGAGGAAAAGACTTTGTGGACAGGTAGTGAATGTGATGATGATGATGATATTCCTACAGAAGCTTACCGTAATGAAACTAGTGATAAGTATATAGATAAACTTTTTGAGTTTGAGGAAAAACCTAAGTACCGGACCATCTCGGAACTTTTGAAATCTGAAAAGGAACCCGAGGAGTTGTCCCCAGGAAAAAAAGCAAGGAAACTTGCAGTGGAAAACGCCTTGAAGAAACTGAAGAAAGGGCCGGATGGACGTTATACTAATGTTTGGGAAGTCATGAGTGACATAGACATTTTAATAGGAGCATTTGAAAATATTGTTTCTGGGCCGGAGTATGAGGAGCTTCGACAAGGGGGACCTAAGAAATTGGATATGCAGTTTTTTAAGGATATTCAAGCACACATGAGGGATCCGAACTATAAGTTCTCACCTGAATTGAAGTTGAAACCAAAGAGCAAGCTGGTTCCCAAAAAGAAATGGCAGAAGGCACAGTCTAGACGTAGGAAAGCACAGAAGCGATAAGCAATATTTTCTGCTCCTCTTTGACATGAACTAGCTTACCTGTATATTATTTGAATCTTCTGGAATTGTGCTATGAATGTCCTCAGTTCTCTATATAAGATCTTGCTCCATTTAGAAAATTCTCAGAGCAATATTGATTAGAAATACAAAAACTATTTCTTTATTTGCTTTTCAATGATTTTCCTTACTCTTAACACTTGCTGCCTTTTCTGTATTGAAATCCCACTTTGCTTCTCAGATGGTTGGTTCTGTGGGATTTGTATTTGCTAATTCTATTACTTACATTCTCTTCATTTATGCCATGGCTGAACATTTTTATTTTGTTTTGTTAAGGTTGATAGTTAAATGTAATTTGATAGGAGAGGAAAGAAATGTGTACAAAGGAAAAGCTACTTTTTGTTATTTGCTAGCAAGAAAATAAGAAGAAAAATGGTGGTATTTTGCTATTTTTTGCATAAACATAAAATCCAATCAATGCACCAGATAGAAATTAAAATAAAATCCAACCATTGCATAAATGAGAGCAAAATGAAAGGGAAAAAAAAAATTCCTCCGATTAAATTGACTTGGGATTTACCATTATTTCCATACCTGATAGAATTAATTTATTTTGTTACATATTTAATAATATGAATAAATTATTTGAAATTTAACCTGTGAGTTGGATGATAATAGATTAACTGGAGGTTTTTTTTAAGAAATTATTAGGATTATTTTTTTCTACTTAATACTTAAAAAATTTTCTGAACAATTTAAAAAAAATTCAAATAATGTTAATTCTTTAATTGTATTTAATCAAATATTTAAACTTTTATTTTAAATTAAATAAATTTTTGTAACCAATTGTTGATTAACTAGATGTTTTTAGTCAAAATATTATCTTTTATTTTATGTTATGTAAGTTCATATGATATATTGATATGTCATATAAATAATGGCATAGTATTTGATGTGATATGATAATATAATTACGTGATATATTTATTATGTGAATAAAAAAAATATTTTGATATAAAATGATAAATATTTTTTTAATTAATGTGATAATTAATCAATACTTAATTATAAAAGTATATTTAGTTTAAAATACAAATTGGAAGTATCGATTGATGGTAACAAAAAGATAAAAATTTATTTAAAATTTGTTAATAATTAAGAACATTTTTAAACGATCATGTTTTTTTAATTATTTTTAATTGCTTACAAGCAGTCTAATTAGAAAACAAACACGACGTTTGCTTGCTCAAACTGCGACGTAAATAAAACCCAAAAAACGGTCTCTTTGGTTAGTTGTAAGAAACCTCGTACCAGTTCCGCCGCGGAATGGGAAGTAACGGTCTCTCCGCCGCCTTTAACTCACTCAAGTCCTCCAATCTCATCTCATGGAGATCGGTATTTTCTCTTTCTCTCTCTCAACATCCCTCATCTAATCTTCCATTTTGTAAATTCTACTCTGATCACAGACCGGTACGCTTCAACAAACCCTGGCGGGATGCATAGAGCTGACGGGAAAAACACTTCACTCGGGGAAGGTTTCGATGGTCAAGATATGGCCGGGATTCGCCGGGGAAGGAAGGTACTTTGAGTTTCAATCGAAATTAATTCCTGCATGCATTGATTTTGCTCAAGAATCGCCGCTGTGCGCCACGCTTTGCAAAGACGGATACAAGATTCGGACCGTCGAGCATTTGCTTTCTGCGTTGGAAGCTAAAGGCATTGATAATTGTAGAATTCAGATTCAAAGTTTCGGTTCTGAGGATCCTGAGGTCGAGGTTGGGACCATAAGCTTTGTTTGGTTATCTAAGTTGATTTAATATGCTTCAACGTGTGCAATAAATTTGAAGCTTATATGATTCATTTCTTATTTGATTGTTACTTTAATTAGTTCTTTCCTTTTTCTTTTTGAAAAATAAGAAGTCAACTTTGCCTATATTGAAAACATTGGCAGTTTTTTAGAGAATAAAAGGCATGATTTTCCTTTTATACGGAACAAATATTTCAAAATCGATGTTGCATTTTACTTAATGGTTCTTTTTCTTTGTAAAAGTTCTCAACCTGCAAATAGCCCAAAGCAACAACAGAATCTATGAAGGCCATATCGTAAACACTAAGTCTTTTCTGCAACTATGCATGCCGGCCTAAGGAACATGTTGAATGAATTTGTATAGAGAACTGTTTAGTGGAACATAAAATGTGGTGGTTAAATGTACAAACACGATAATGATACTCATGGGTCTTTTCTAATACAATTATTTAGGAGCTGATGACATGGGAATGTTAACTAACATTAACACAGGTTCCTATTTTTGATGGGTCAGCAAGTGCATGGGTAGAGGCAATAGATCAAGTTGGCAGAAAGGAGGCCTTGGATAGGTGTGGCAACAATGCTGAGAAACTGGCACCATATTTGAATGAACCATTGCATGTTTCAAGGAATGATTCTTTTATGGTTGCATTCCCTTCTCCAAAGGTTCGCATAAGTTATGGAATTGACTTTCCGAAGGTACGATCTGTTCTCAGTTCTGATTGTTCTTCACATTGAATTCAAAATGGGAATTTTCTTGTTTTTCTCTTTTGTGGAAAAATAAAACTGTATCATCTTTTCTTCTGTCCCACGTAGTGATCTTTAATTTGTCCTTTTCCCACTTTTTTTTCTCCTTACTGTCTAAGATATGTGCATCACTACTTTCATGCTTGCTCCTTTCGTTTATTGAAATGCGTAGATCTGCTGTTGCATTGGATTGATCTAAAATTTCTATCATAGGGAGTATTTCAAGTTCAATAAATTGCTATCTCTAATGTCCTTAGAATGAATCAAGCATAAATGTCAAGACAATTTAAATAACTGAACTAGTAATTGCTTGCTACTGTTAAAAGAAAATTAGTATTGCTTTCATGCATATATATCCTGGCTCAGATGTGGGACTAGAGACCAACTAGATGGTGAAAAGAAATACGAATATTCATCACTCAACAGACCAAATGCTGTTAATGGGAATCCTCAAAGTGCTGCCACCCTCCCTCAGAACAAAGAAGAAGGGTTGGGGGCCATTTCTAGGCACATGACCTTCTCACAGCTTTCCCCATGATGTGGGATTGTAGTATTAAGGATAGTAATATTCTTGATAGTGGAAGGAGCTTTGCACATAGTTTGACCCCTCTATTTTCTCTCATTAGAACGGCTTACAGATGTCTTTCAAAGTTACATGCCTCATAGTATTAGATTTTTGAATATCTTATGTTTAACATGTATAAGAATGTGAAATATAGTATGCATAATAATATAGTACTATGGAAGTTTTTAAAGCATAATAAAAACTTAAAAGCAAGTTTTAGACAATTTTACAATGATTTTGTTCACCAGTCTAAGCTAGTCGCACCTGCCTTTTTTTGAACTTGGCTTGTTTATTGATTGCGCTTAAAGTAAATGAACCTATAAATCTCATTCAAAAGTCATCCATCGAGCTTAAACACTAAACATAAGTGAGGTCTAATGGAGCTTGTTAATGAGCTGTTCAATGAGCACACTGGTTCATTTACTGCCCTACATAGGTTACCTCAATTCAATTGTTTTACCTTGACACTCTGTTTGTGTTTACATCTCCATTTTAGTTGTCTATTGCTTTTTTTTATGGTTTGGCAGCTTGATGTTTACAACCAAAGATGAAGAAGATTGTTGGTCGTTAATTCTTACACACAATTTATCTGGAATGCTTTTGATTTATGTGGAAAAATACGATTTACATATCATATGTTATTGGCTTATGTTCAATACCTTTTTTAAAATGTTTGCAGGTGCCTGCAATTGGATGCCAATGGTTTTCTTCAGCTGCTTTTGGTGACTCCTACAAAAAGCATATAGCTTCTTCAAGAACTTTCTGTATCTATGAGGAGGTTAATTCAACTTTTTCCAATCTGAATCCATTTTTTCATTTCCTGCCTTTTTTTTATGGTTATATAATCTATGGAGACATGAATGTTTATCAACCTTGCCATTGCAAGAGAAAAATGAATTTAGTCTCTTCTTGCACTAAATTTGAAAGGTGCTAGTTCATGTACATCATAGCTGATGTATGTTAAGGAGTGATTTGAAGCTACTTAGTGAAATTTCCTTTTATCATTGACAAATTTCTTTCACACATCCAGGGATAAAATTTGACAATCTCTCTGTTGTTGCTAAGTTGATTCATTTGAAAAATCAGAGCAATATATAAACCTCAGTTGGACTTTTCTATGTATGAATATTATTTTATCCTTTTCAGTTGTCCATAAAGAATCGATGGCATCTTCAACCATGAATTTTTCTTTTCAGATTCTTTTCAATTGAAACACCATGAAGTCATCGTGCAGAAAAAGTAGAAAATAGATGCAATTCATCTGGAATGTTACTGTGGCAACATGTTAGTAGTCATTACCATCTTTTTTTTTGTTTTATCTTCTTGAACAACTATGCCCCCCATCAGATAAGCTAAAGCTAATAGCAGAATGATGCTATTTTGCTGCACTTGGTGCTTGTTTCCCATGCATTTTCCTATCTCCACATGCTACTTTTCATTATCCCATGCAAATCAGAGCCTTTATGAACTTTTATATCTCCAATGATTAATATTACTCCCAGTACATTCCGTTTGAAAACATTTTTAAGTAATGAACTAAGATTGCTATATTGCTCTGCTCAACTTGATTGTGCCTTGGAGTACTTGATTCACACCTTATTCCTATCTAGTTTAATATCCTTTTATCAGCACCTTGAATTATCATTTTTCTTGGGAAAAGAAAAGGGAAAAAGAGTGGAAGAGCTATTACATGTAAAGAATGTTATCAACAATGACTTTATAAAGTATTATGCATATTTCAAAGAGCAGAGGGTAAATTATAACATCAATAACTTGCTGCTATATCTTATAAAAATTAATCTGGGTAGCAGCATTTGCTGTCTGAAATGAGAATTTTTTTATCCAAAACTGTCCTGAGAGTAAAAGCATTGAAGTTGGAGATATGTGGGAAAATTAACAAAGAATGTTGTAGTACTGGTTTAGGAGAGCTAGATAGTGGGTTTTGACTTTGAGAAACAGAGAAACTGACATCAATTTTTGGATAACTAAAAGTATGCAAAGAGGACAAATTTTTTAAGGGGACAGAGGGAGTGTCACATCAATGTCTTGCTGCTCTTTTGACTGAACTGAAAGAAAATTATCTATATTTTTATTTGGTTACAGTTTGCTGTATCATGTCAGGGAAGTTGATTTCTCAGCTAGCGATATTTCTTTCCCTCATATGTCTTTTCACAAAAAATTTAAGTAGTTCATTGTTGTTCTATGTTGCTAAAGGTAAATCTATGTGAAATCGTTTCAGGTGGAGCATATGTGCAGTGCAGGACTCATTAAAGGGGGCTCACTAGACAATGCAATCGTGTGTAGGTAAGATGCTAATGCTAAGTTTAATTCAGATTAGCTGATCACGTGATCCCTGTATGTGGTGTCATATACGCACACACACAACCCCACATGGCAAAACCAATTTTATACTCCATTTAGAGCAAACACGTTTGCTTCCTGAACAATCTATGATAAATGTGGGATATGTTGTAATTTTTTCTCTTGAATCTTCAAGTACAATCTATATTAAAACAATTAATTCTGCAAGTTGGGAAACTTTTATATTGAGCTTTCTGTTTTGTAAAAGTTACAACTTGTAATTGTGAAACATTGGTGAAGTTGAGCAAATAGTTTCGTGAGTGACTAAGTAATTATGTTATTAATACATAAATAAACAAGATGGAACACAACATTGCTGTTACCTGGTTCTAGGTTGGGTACAATCTGATGTAGGGCAAGCAACATAGATGGCATTTGGTTTTTGTTTTCTGTACATGAATCATTGATCCATGCTGAAGCAAACCTTGATTCTGTTTTACATGAGTAACAAATGGTTGCTTGACAAACATTGAGCTGCGTTAGATATCTTATGAGGTTCATATTTGAACATAAAAAAATCATGTAAAATTGTTCAAACCTCAACAACATTCTTGTTTCTTGACATGAGTTGCATGCTGTGGAATATTAGAAACCAAGAATTAGTTGATTTTCTTTCTGTGTGCATGAAATACTTAGTACTCTTTTTCTTCTGCAGTGCCAGTAAAGGATGGTTGAACCCACCTCTTCGTTTCCATGATGAACCTTGTCGCCATAAGGTCTTGGATCTTATAGGTGACCTTTCCCTTTTTGCATTGCCTGGTAGTCAAGGATTTCCCGTGGCACACGTAGTGGCTTTCAAGGTATTTGTTTCTTCTCACTTTTTTTTATCATCCTGGCATATGTGATCTGTTTATTACTGATAATTATTTCTCTGTGTAAAAAGTGGTTAAAGATAATCTATGCCTTGTGCCAGGGAAATCTGTGATCTGTGGATATGGACTTGAGTTTTATGCCATGGGTTTTGATGTTGGAATCTGGTGCACCAAATTTATTGTTGTGTGTTTCCTGGAAGGTTTAAGGATGTGCATGCTTGCATTTTTGCTTCTATCTTGTACCTTCATTTGAAGATTTCCATATGTTCTGATTAGAGAAGAAAAATGCAGAAAATTCTTTGGCCAATTTCATTTTTTTTGTTTATATAATTTGGAATTTAACATATGGTCTAGTTTTTACTAATGAGTCAGTGCAGGCTATAAGTTCTAAGCAAGTTTTTGTTTCTTTTTTTTTTTTTTTTTCCATTTGTTTGCTCTTTACGCTCATTGTACCTAGGTATGCAGCAAGGACAGCATTGACCTCTCATGATCATGTACCTAGTTATAATTCATTCTGTACTTCTGTTTCATACTCTATGAGCTAAACTTTTAGTTTCACAGGAAAGTGGATATGAGACCCAGAACTGATTTTAAAGTCTCTTCCTTTTAATTATATGAAGAAAATAATGAAAACTGACCTGACATTTTGTTTCTCTTTCCATTCCAACAATGGTGTATGTGTTTATTAAAGAAACAAAAGACATGGTGAAGATATGTATTCCTGAACTTCAGAACTTCCAAGTCATAATTCCAATAATGCTTGATTTCATTATTCCTTTATCCTAGTTAGTCCATTCCAGTTGTATAAGTCTACATCCTCTATTGGCCCTCATCTCTCTGTTTAAATGCAAAAGCAAGGTTCATGTTGCCACCCTCTCCACCTGCACCTGCTCTCACCTCAAGTCACCACCATGCTTTATCATATTGGTGAAGTGTGTTCCTTTACTTCCTCATCTTTCACATCACTTGATTGGTACATCAAAGAATCTGTGTCACGGTGGCACTTGAGTGTTGATTTGGTAGATCATGAAAATTACTTCCATGCTTGATCATAGTAGGCTTTTTCTCTTCCTTCCATTTTAGTTGAATGAACATTGACCATAATCTAGTATACATGTGAAGCACTTAGTTTGGGTTTAAGGAGGAAGAGTGGCGGTGGTAATTTTTCTGTGAAATATTGGCAGCAATAATTTTGGCCTCAAGGCATGCCAACTGCAGACCTTCTCTTCTTTGACATCTGATTAGCTGAGGCAGTGTGGATGGTGCTTTTATCCTTGAAAATTTTCCTCTATTTTTCATAACAAGCAGCTGCACTGAGATTGGGATATGTTTTCATCTGTATAGCTGTAGACTGCTAGCAGGGAAATGAGATAGCAGTCATGAATTGATTTTGGCATTCTCTTGTTACAACTGGAAACATGTGGCTTGAAGTCTGAACTAACTGCAGAGTTATGTAGAGATAGATTCAGCGAATTGCACATTTTCTGATACTCTTTTGCTTTGTTGCTTGTGATTGATTTCTTAGACATTATTCATATTTCTTTCCATCTAATATCTTGGAAGGTTTTGACCAAAAATAAATCCTACTCAAAATGTTTGGTAGTCAGTGGAATCTTCATTTATTCATGGTGCAACATTTCTGTTTTAAAGTGATAGTTTATAATCATCCCGAGTTTACACTGGTGCTAGTGTGTTAGCCTCATTACTTTGCTGGTAGTTAGTATAATATATTTGTACCTTGGATGTGATGGTTTTGGTATCATCAGCACTAAAATTTTCCTTTTTGTCAGTAAATTTAAACCATTCAATTGACTTTGCAACTTTGAACATGATACAGGGTGGCCATTCACTGCATGCTGATTTTGTACGCCGACTATCTGGAATCATATAAGCAGCATATGTTGTACCTCTTCAGAATTTCTCTAGTTGAATGGTCAAAGGTTTACCTATTAGTATGGCTAGTTCAAAACAATGTTAGAGGTCTACCACTTTGTTTTGCATAGTGTTGATGCTTTGCCTCTAAGTACGAGATTAGGGATGTCCAAGGGATGGGAAAATTTTGACTGAAGTTAATTGAGGATGGTTTCTGTTAGTAGAAGAAAAAGGTTCAGTTTCAAGGCTGACTAAAATTCTTGATGAGTATTTGCTTCGTTGCTCGGACTTGTCTGCTTCAATTTCTGCTAGCAACATTCTTCCTAGATACGCTGTTCAAACATACTAGAAAGCATGTGTAAATTACTTGTCCGATACGGGTAAACTGTTGGAGGAAATTTCCAGATGGAAACTCGGTGAGTGAAAAACAGAACACAGAAAACCTTCGTTTTCCCATCATTTATTGTTGTACGTCAACTTGACGTTGCAGCTTCATTTCTTTTTCCAATGTAAATCGAGTGAACTATTTGAAGATTTGAATAAGTTTTTATATTTTATTTAAACAATCATTTTTACTAAATTTTATAACTAAGTTTTTCTTCTTAAATATGCTTTCATTAAATTTTATGTATGAATTAATTAAGTTTTACATATTCTTGATCTTTACCTTATTTATTTTAAATTTTAGAATTTAATTTTTTTTAATGAAGAGTTTCACCTCCAATTCAGCCACTGGAAAAGCAAAGAGCCAAGGACACGTGTGTTATTCTGTGAGTGACTGACGGTCAAACGCCACATGTCATGTCCTTTGAATCCCCTGCTGTAGACGCGTCAATACCTAACTATTTATTATCTTTATTACTTTTTAACATATATCGATTATTGTGTTTGGCAAAATAAATATAATAATAACAATAACAATAAGACATATAAATGAACATATTTTTAATAAATAATTAATTTACATGTCGGCTAACACGTGTGAGGACAATTTCCTTATAATGTAAAAGAATAAACCATCAAGTTATTTTTAAATTTGTAAGGGTTAAAATAATTTGTTTCTTATTTTAAGAACTAGTTTCCTCAAAATTTAATTCAAAAAGTTAATAAATTAAATTCTAAAATAAACAATTCGACGATGGTTAAATTTTAAAATGAACATTTAACCATTTTTGCATGCATTTTAACATTATGGTGTAATTATTCATAGATCAAGAAATATTCATTTGAAAAAGGACAGTATAAAGTGGTGGAGATAACAATAAGTTTATTAATAATAGATTTGAATGATTAAGAGCAATAAGAGTAATATGAGGTTCAAGAAAAAGTGAATTACTTAGCAAAAGATGAAGTGAGTGAGGGCAATGATGAACTGATGATTGACATTATTAAAGAGTTACCATAAGATTTAGTCATAAAATAAATGAAGACTTTTACAAGAAGAAATAGCAAAAAGTAAATTTCCTCAAGTATCAAGTGGAAGCCAATTAAATGCAAAGAAGCTAACTATAGGTATGGGTGTTCTTCATGTTTCATACTCTTAATTCTTCCCATATCTTTAATTAGTTGGTTTAGTTTATTAGTAGCAATGAACTTTTATGTTATTAAACATGATAAATCTTAATATATTAAAAAATGTGATGTAAATATAACCATCACAACCAAAATTAAATTTTCAAAATTTATTCCTGATAAATACAAAATAAAATTAATTTTTATGACTAATTATCTTTTTTCAATATATCACTCATAATTTTAAGTTATATGATATTAACACAATATATTGTTATGTTATAGTAAATAATAATATGATATATTAATAAATACTTATGTGATTTTTTTATTTTTTATGTTAATATTATATGAATATAAAATAATAAATAATATTTTAATTAATGATTATTGATTTATCAAAATATAAGAATTTAATTAAATATCATAAATTGATTAATAATTTATTTAAAATTTGTAAAATATTATGTCATAGAAATAGATTGAGAGTATTTTATAAAGTCATATCGAATGATTTTTACCATTAATTAAAGAATCGAATGAAAGTAATTAACTTTAATTTTTTCGTCATATTTAAAAAAATTAAATAAAAAAGAGGAACAAAACAAAAAAGACAACAAGATGTAGCAGATGGGGAACACCACAGAGAGGCTGCGCCGTTGCGATGCGGTGCCGACCCGGTAAAAGGGCCAAAGGAAAAAGAAAGCGCGAAAGGGCAAAAAAGAGAAAAGGGAGAGCAAAAACAACAGAAATATCCTTTTATTTCTAACTCAACAAAAACAGAAGCCTTTTTGCCATCTAACAGTCAGCTCTGCTCTTAAACCAAACCAACAACAGCACTTTGATCCAAACATTCCCTTCTTTCCCTTTCCTTTCTATAATTGCTATGACTTTCCCTTCAACAAGCTTTATCTCACCTCCCTTTCGTCTCCTCTCTTTCTTTCGTTTTTAAACCAAGGAATAGAGTTTTGTTTTTGGGGCTAATAATAGTTCAATTATGCCCATTTTCTCATTCTAAACCCCCCAGAAAATTAGAAAAGAAAAACCCGGAATCAAATTCCCACATGTCTTCCACATCTTTATCCGAGTCTACTACGGTGGCGTCTGATCCCCAGGCGCCGCTCCTGCGCCCGCGCCAGCCTGATGCCTCGGCAGCTCGCCCTGCCTCGCTGGCGCTTCTATTGGGGCGGGCCACGGGGCGGCGTGGCGCTTCCATGCTGGTGAGGGAGACGGCGGCACGTGAGTTAGAGGAGCGAC
>NW_018397266.1:2346631-2347912 GCF_002168275.2 Theobroma umbraticum
AAGCGGGTGTGCACCCCCATAAGCGCGTTTATGGGGGAGAGAGTAATGACCCCGTGACAAGATAGTTATTTATTTTTGCTAAAGGTTCCAAAGAAATGATTTAGTATTTGTAACATGTTTGGACTAAATAATTTCTCTATGTTGTTTAACAAAGCTTAATAAAAGGGATGATTAAAGATGTATTCCTTATGTCTGGAGTGTGGAGATCACTTAAAAGCTTTTTTTGTTAGATATTACTAGCTGCATAGTGTGTCAACAAATAGTTGAAAAGAAATTGTGTTTTAAGGTTTTTCATGTTCTTGTTTCAGAAGAAAATTAAGCACTCTTTGTTTGAACTCTGGTGAGGGTAAAGAAAAGGGATTGTGAAGGGAGGTAGAGGAGGGGTAGAGAATGCTTAGAAACAGGCATGAGAGTTTAATGCAAGCATATTTTCAGATGATAAATGTTTGGTGATCTGGTAATTGGCTATGCATAATCAGAAGCCTGGAATTGCCGATACACATAATCATTGGGTGATTTTTAAATCTTTCATCACAATAAGATTTCAGATATTATTAATGGCTTCATTGCGTTAGGTATCAGTGAATCACCCCAAAAAGTGACATTTTTCTGGTTTAGATGAGATCAGAATGGCATAAATTATGTGGTCGTCTTGAAATAGATGAAGCTGCTAACTTTAGATAAATTTCTCTGATATAATTAAGAGCTTTGGGAACAAATGGATGTAAACAATCTGAGGAGCTAGATGTTGAGGACTTGTCTGATATCTGGTTTGAGTTTGAGTTTACAATTAGTTAAGCAAAGCTTTTTGGTAATGTGTCATTAATTTCTGTTTTCAGGTTGTACTTCTCTTATCATTATTAATGCAATTAAATTAAGAATTTCTCCATTTTTCGCTTGAAAACATTGGGGTGAAAACCAAATTGAAACCTGCAAGTATCAAAATTAGCAAGCTGTTGTTTAGACATTCTGCAACTACTTTTTGTGCTGTCTGGATGTGTAAATCGGATTTTTGATTTGCAAGAACTCCAGGCAGTGTTGCCTACTGCTTTAGCAAGAGTTGCATAGTATGCAGCCAGTGATAGATGACAAATTTTAGCATGCAGCCCATGTCTGTCTGTGTGTTATGCCCATCTCAGATGCCTGGAGATGCATGATTGTTTGCTAAGGAATATAGCCCTCCCTTTTATCTGCTTTCTTGACTCTGGCCTTGTTCCTGCCAATCCGGGGAAGCCAAAAGGATGAGTGATGATCTCTTTATAAAAGAGTGCAGTCAACATT
>NW_018397266.1:2348012-2350610 GCF_002168275.2 Theobroma umbraticum
TTTTTTTTTGTTGCTTGTATTTTCTTCTTAATTAATCAAAACGTGTAATTATTCCCAACAAAAATTGAATTATTCTTATAAATTTGACATAAAATATCTAGAACACAAATGTCAATTATATATATATATATATTGTATAAAAAAAAATTTGTGATTCAAATTTAAGAACTCTATCCAATTTGCTTCTCAATCTTATCATTTTAACTATGCTCAAACCAATGGAAATTATAGTTTAAGTTGTTAGTATATTGTTGTCCCCTTTTTTTCTCTTAACTAATTACATTATTTGTTTTTAATATATATTTTGTAAAATTGAAATTAATCATAGACTAGAATTTAAGTATTTGATTCAACGTTGGATTTATATATACCTCTTTTTACTTAAAAGAGTCAAATTTGAATCTCTCTTCTTCTTAATTAAAAAATAAATAAAAATTATTCAAAAAACTTAATACATTGCAAAAAACACAAAAGGTGAATTACAACCTAACTCGAATCAAACTAATTAGATCCCTTAACTTGTGATGAGATAACAACAAACTATTTTATAATCAATTTATGTTACAACCTATTGGATGAGCATAGATTTATCACTTCCTAATCTTCTATTTAAAATTTAATGTAAGTCAAATTTAATCCGTTAATAAAACGCACTGCCCTTTTTCCACAGTATTAAGCCATATGCATTGAATTTGATAGTAATTGTAACTTTTAATCTCATTAAAAAGGTTTTTTAAATTTTCAATCTCATTCGTAATAACAATTACAATCAACAAAATCTAACTCTAATTAAAATAAATAAATAAATATAATTTATAAATCTTTTTAAAAATTTGATTAATTAAGTAACATTTAAAGACTTTCAGAAGTCACAATTGAAAAACTGGTGAACTCCATGAACAATTATGTGTCCATCATTATAAATATTCCAGTGTGTTATGTTAACATTGTTGATGAATCCATTACCATTAACAAGGACACTGCAATACGAATGGCATGTGAGCAACTCGGAGCCTATTTGGAGGGATCCCCAATCGAAAGCTTCTTTATCAACCTTGGCTGTCACAAACTGGTACTCCAACACCTTCCAATGTTCATCATCGGAGAAAGACTCGTCCGCCGGAGCATATATGGTGATTGTGTTGTTGTTGTATACGATCACACTGGGTCTGGCATGACAAAGGCGACAGCCAAAAATCCAAAACACAATTCTTAATTTGGATTCTTGAAAATAATATTTATTTCACTCTTTTATCTGAATTTACCCATTTTCTCTTTTTTTTTTTAATATTTATTACTGAGCTAGTTTTAAATACAACTAGAACATAACCTGTGCGTGACACATAGGCATCTTTGCACCTCCCTTTCCCTCTTGAAATTTTTTTTCTTTTCGAAAAGAGAGGAAGTAGAATTGTCTGAGAAGCCATGAATATCTCTCTGTCACTATTTCTTCAAGACTGAGCTTTTGTTGGTGTTATTGTTATGTTTTACAAGAGTTTTAAGGAAGAAAAAAACCAAGTCTAGCTCTATTTGTTTTTCTCTTCTTTTTTTTTTTTATGTGTTAAAAAAGAATCAAAAGAAAGAACAAAATCTAACTCTTTTGTGGGTATTTTCAGAATCTACTCTTTTAATTTGATAGAATTGTTTAGAAACATTTTTTATTTTTTAATTTTACTCATGCTTGACAATTTAAGATTTTTTTTTTAGAAACTTGTTACAGCTCTAAAACTCCTTAAAGGCATCCTGTTAGAGTTTTAAAATCTCCCCTTTAAAACTTTACACGTGGCGAAATGAGGAAGCCCCAAGGCTTCCTTTTAATAATGTCATAAATAATAACAATTGACAACTATGATGGACTCGCACCCACGCATGGACTAGCCATGGAAAGAGACCTGGCAAGCAATCTTTATTTATATTTGCAAATTAAGGCCCACTCCTATTGGTTTTCGGGTTAGCCTGCTTTCCCCATGGGGTTGACATCAATTACATGTCAAATTTCTGGCCCCGAAAGAAAGTGTTTGCCTAGGCTTTAGCCAGCCAAAGTATATTTTTCTTTGTAGAGAAATACTGGAATTCATTGTACAATTTACTATCTACAATCTACAAATTTGCCACTACAAAATAATTATTACAACCTAAGATCTAAGTTATACATATGTCAACCCACAAGCATATCTATATATCAATATATCTTCCCATCACCTATATGTTTCTGTCTCTCTTAAAATAATGGGCCTTATCACTTTTGGGGGAGTGCTCATGGACTACTTTTAAGTTGAAACAAGTGTGGACTTCCACTAAGGAATCAGTTCTCCAACTAAGCCAAGTTTGCATTTCTAATACTCAAGGCATCGCATTTTTACACCTACATCACTCTCCGCTTGTCTTCTAAACATGAAACAAACTGTAAATAAGTGTATATTCATCCAAAGCACTTCTCATGTGCAGTGCGGAAATAGGGAAATTCACTGGCAAAAATTCAATGTCAACATTCCTCAGCCAAAAAAAAAATACAGTGTGTATGATTAACAAGTGAGAGCGATGCAGAAACAAATATACAAATAAACATTGACATTCAATTCTACCAATAATCAAGCA
>NW_018397266.1:2350710-2352490 GCF_002168275.2 Theobroma umbraticum
AAAAAAAAAAAAAGAAAGGAAGACAAGAATAGGAGATTTCAACCCACAATTTTGGACTTCTCAACTAGACGAAGAAGAAATAAGAATCTTAGCTAGAAGAATAGCTAGATGAAGAAGCAGCAGCAAGGAGCAAAGCAAGCCAAAGTGATAATGAGTAGGGTTTTAAAGAAATTATAAGTAATTTTATTAAAAGTTGAAGGGTGAAAAAACTTTAATAACATTACAAAGTACAATGCAATCTGATTACATTAGTTTTGGACTACAATTACATTACATTTATTACATATAACATAATTACATTGTAATAACAAACTACTGCAGTGTAATTTTAATTGAATACATTGCAAAAATGTGCTCTTACTTCCTTCATACTAAATTACCATAATGTTGTTGTGACATATTGAAATGTCATAACATATAGTAACATGATATGCTGATGTTGTATGATAACATAGTCATGTGTTATTTTCACCATCCACATAATAACCAAGTAAGTATTAAAATGACAAATAGTAGTTTAACTAATGCAATTTAGTCAACCATTAATTATAAGAGTCTATTTGATTTAAAATAAAAATATATGAATTTAATTAGACGTAATAAAAAATTTATTAAAACTTTTTGAATAGAAACTTTTTACAACATTATATCTTTTTTAAATACTAAATCGAATATTTGGTTATAATGTGAGTAATAAATGAAGAATTATCCAAATAATATCTTTAATTTTGTGAAATTTTCATTTAATTCTTAGAAATATTCATACCAATGATGTTTTAATCTAAACTATAATGATTCTAAGCTACACAATTTCTGTATAGTTGATACCCATTTTTAAAATTTTATGATATTCAAGGTGTAATTTTGAACTTTCCTTCTTTTTATCCTTCTCTCTTCACTCATCGTTCTCTTTCTATCATATCCCTTTCAACTCATCACCATTCCTAATACAAATGTTCTCAACTAATGAGAGAATTACAGGGGATAAGAGAGACGAGGTGGCGATGAGGGATGAGGGTTGTGGGCTGTTAGGAGTTGGAGGTGCTTTTACTAAGAATACATTAAGCATGAAATCAACAGTTAGGACTATGTAGCCATCATATTTGGAGTTTGAAATTTCAACTATTCCAATTTGGAGCATGACAAGAGAAGGAAGTTATGCTATGGCTTATCTTAAAGGAAGATTTCTCTTGCCTACACTAAAATGGTTTTTTGAAAGGGAGAAAAGGGGATGGAGACAAAATAACTCAGAGAAGTTTGGAGTTAAAGTTTATTTGAATAGAGAGAAAGTAA
This sequence comes from Theobroma umbraticum, assembly GCF_002168275.2. Classification (NCBI taxonomy): domain Eukaryota; kingdom Viridiplantae; phylum Streptophyta; class Magnoliopsida; order Malvales; family Malvaceae; genus Theobroma; species Theobroma umbraticum. The sequence continues at coordinate 2,352,004 of NW_018397266.1, forward strand.
GAGAAATTATAAGAAAATTTACATTCCATGTCTTTGTCTGCAATTCGGTTATATATTAAAGTAGAAAGAGAAAAATTATGAGCCACTTATGTGCTATTACGTAGACTTGATGACATCATAACTATGTAATTAATTATAAAATAATTAATTTATTAGTTGGATTATTTCAAAGACATATAGTTGAACCAATTCACTTATGTGTCATATATCCTTTGAGATAATTGAAAGATAATATTTAAATTGAACTAATTAAAATTTAATTGTTGATCATATAATTTGTCTCTAAATAAATCAAGATAATTTAGAAATAACATTAATATTTTTGACCAATCAAAATTTAGTTGTTGGTCATATAATTTGTCTATAATTAAATCAAGATAATTTAGAGATAATATTCTTATTTTTGATCAATCAAAATTTAATTATTGCTCATCTAATTTATCTTTAATAATTATGCTAATTTAGAGATAAAAATCAAATTTGATTA
>NW_018397266.1:2352500-2363857 GCF_002168275.2 Theobroma umbraticum
CTCTAAATAAATTAAGATAATTTAAAGATAATACCTAACTTCGGCCAATCAAAATTCAAGGATTCAAAGTTCGACCAATCAAAAAACTTTCAATGAGTCATCATAATTTATCTCTAAATAAATTAAAATAATTTAAAGAGATTACATTCTAATCAAAGTTTCCCATCCAGCAGTATAAATAAGGGGCTCCTCTAAGACATTTTCATTCATTGAATGGCATTGGAAGATTGAAAGCATTTCAGAGATCGAGAAGAGTAGAAGATTTCTAAAGTGAAGAACAAGTGGCAACGACGTTTGTGATCAAGATCAAGCGCAACAGCAAAGTTCGTGAGCAAGCGACAACAAAGTTCGTGATTAAGATTAAGTGGAAACAAAGTTCGTAATCAAAGTCAAGTGATAGTGAAGTTCGTGATCTAGATATCAAGCGAAGTTCGTGATCAAGATTAAGTTGTGAAGACTCTTGAAACAAAGATATCAAGTGTTTATGATCAATATTAAGTCGTTAAGGTCCTTGCAACAACAAAGTTCATGATTAAGATCAAGCGGCAATGAATTTTCATAATCAAGGTCAAGCGACAGTGAAGTTCGTGATCTAGATATTAAGCGAAGTTCATGATCAAGATTAAGTTGTGAAGACTCTTGAAATGAAGATATCAAGTGTTTGTGATCAAGATTAAGTCGTTAAGAACCTAGAAATGAAGATCAAGCGAAGTTCATGGTCAAGATATCAAGTGTTTGTGATTAAGATCAAGTCGTTAAAACTTTGAAGCGAAGATATCAAGTGTTAGTAATCCAAATTAAGTCACCAAGATCTTTGAAGCAAAGTTCGTGATTAAGACTAAATCTGAGTTCGTGACCCTTGAAGATGAAGTGAAGAAATTAATCAGAAGAATTTTCAAAGATTATAACTCACATCATCAAAATTTATATTTGTCTTATAATTTTCAAGTCAAGAAATTTCGATGAAAAATTTGTGTGTACAAATTTTTTTGTATAACTTCACTTTATATCTTGATCATTTAGATTTCTATTTGACACTACTAAACACTAATATGGGTATTCCTTGTTCGTCAATTCCAGTTCCAAATAGCTATGGAATAGATTAGATTCTTGCTAGGATTTTGGCACATATGATAGAGAATTAAACCGATTTTATTGATCATTACATATAATTCAATTAAGATATTGTATGAAAGTATGATTTCTTCTATTCTCTTGTAAGAATTGAAGGCTTTTTGATTGGGTGAGTTCAAAGAAGTATTGTTTAGTCTGCCTTAGTTTTCCTTTCTTCATTTTTTTCCTTATATCAAAACATATTAATAACTCAATCAAAATTATCTCCAAGAACAAAATTTTGTTATGCTTAATATCTTTAATTTGATCTGTATCTGTTTTAATTCTGCCCTTTTTTCGAGTAGTTTTTTATTCGCAAATTGCCGGAGGCCTATGCTTTTTTGAATCCAATCGTAGATTTTATGCCAGTAATACCTCTTCTCTTTTTTCTCTTAGCCTTTGTTTGGCAAGTTGCTGTAGTTTTCGATGAGATCCTTAATACTGTCTTAGAAAAATTCATGATTTATTCAAGAAAAAGAAAATTCTAACAATTGAAAAGATCAGATAAGTCTTACAGTATGAACGAACCCTCAATTCAAAGATTGAAATTCTTGGATAGCCCTAATAAATCTGGATCACCCATTCTGACCCTTTTTCACCGAAGAACCCTATTTAGGGTCCGCCACAATATATAATTGTTGGTATGAAAGAATTTTTTTTGTAATGAAAGATTCAACCCTTATTACAAGTGAATTTCGGAAAATTCTTTTCGATTTCTAGAATTTCTAGAAATCGCTTTATTTCTTGGTGTCAAAATAGGATTATGTGGTATAAAAACGGAGAATCTATTCTCTTCTTTTTCCAAAAAAATGATCTTGGAGATTGTGTAATGCTTACTCTTAAACTTTTGTTTACACCGTAGTGATACTTTGTTTCTCTCTTCATCTTCGGATTCCTATCTAATGATCCGGGACGTAATCCTAGACGCGAAGAATAAAAAAAGGGGAGTTCCTTGCTTCATTTTTAGATCATGAACTTCGCTACTGCTTGATCTTGATCACAAACTTCGTTGCCGCTTGTTCTTCACTTCAAAAATCTTATACTCTTCTCGATCTCTAAAATGCTCTCAATCTTTAAATACTTCCGAATAAATGAAAATAGCTTGTAGGAGCCCCTTATTTATAATGCTAAGTAAGAGACTTTGATGAGAATGTAGTCTATTTGAATTATCTCTAAATTATTTTAATATATTTATAGATAAATTATGATGACTTATTAAAAGTCTTTTGATTAATCGAATTTTGTGTCCTTGAAGGTATTATCTTTAAATTATTTTAATTTATTTAGAGATAAATTAAATAATCAAATTTAATTTTTATCTCTAAATTAGCATAATTATTAGAGATAAATTAGATGACCAATAATTAAATTTTGATTGGTCAAAAATATGAATATTATCTCTAAATTATCTTGATTTATTTAAAAAAAATTATGACCAATAACTAAATTTTGAGTGATCAAAAATATGAATATTATCTCTAAATTATCTTGATTTATTTAGAGACAAATTATATGACCAATAATTAAATTTTAGTTGATCCAATTTAAATATTATCTTTAAATTATCTCAAGGGATAAATATATGACACATAAGTGAATTGGTTCAATCATGTGTTTTTGAAATAATTCAACCAAAATAATTAATTATTTTATAATTAATTACTTGGTTATGACATCATCAAGTCCACATGGTAGTATGTAATTGGCTCATAATTTTTCTCCTTCTATAGTTAAATTTCAAAGATTGGGATTAAAAGAATAATTAAGGTTAATTTATTTGTGGTTCGTGAAGGAAAAGAATAGTTAATTTTCTTTGTTAATTTTTTAATTCCAAAATCACAAGAAAATGAAAAAAAGAACAAGTAATATAAGAAAAAAAATGAAATTAAAAAAAATCTTAGAATTTTTTTGAATTATTTTTAATGAAAATGGTATTATCATGAAAAATTTTAAAAGAATATATACTTTTCACTTATCATCCTACCTATGTAATGTTGTTCAAAAAATTGGCAAAACTTATTTTAAATACTTTGTATAAATCAAAGTCCATTTTATGAGCAATCTAATATTCATCATTGGATATAGAATGACTTTTTTACATTTCATGACAAGCTATCATTATACATATATAAAAGGTTAATTAGCATGATGAAACTAAAGATGTATATACATTATATTCACTTTGTTGCTGTGAAATGTAATGATACTATTCTGACATCAAATGTTAATAAAAATTTACAAACTGCATTATATAGGAAAGTCTTTACTTGTTATAAATCTTGTTGCGCATATAACAATACAATCTAAAAATTGACTCAGTAACTTTTCAAGCCTAAACCACGTGGCCTTTAAAAGTTCAAATCCAAGTTACTAGTAACAACTTTTCAAACTTAAATCATGTGACCCTTAAAAAGTTTAAACTCAAATTACTAATAGTGATTAACTTGGATCATTATATATGTTTTAATAATCACATTCACATCTGATGTGAGATGGGGTATCACAATCTCATTTACTCAAATCTTTAATGTCCTCATTAAGGCCACAATCATATCTAATGTGGGATGGGGAATCGCAATCCCATCTACTCAAAACCTTGATGTTGTCATTAAAGCCACACAACACATCACAATCACCATTAAGGCTCATTTTACAAGACAAAGATCTCATTAGCGTAGTGTGAAAGCTCACATCAGGTTGGTACATAGTCTGTTACCATTTAAAAAGACTCAAGTTCAAACATTGGACTAGCAACTTTTTATGTCTAAATCATGTAGCCTTCAAAAGCTTAAGTTTAAATTGTAATAGTAATGGATTTGTATTGTTATACAAGTCATAACAATCACATTTACATCTAATGTGTTGAGATATCACAGCGTAACGTGCGTATCTTATAGTTTAATTGTAAAATTGTAAGGTTACATACCTAAAACCATTCTATCGTAGTTTGATTATTTATTACATCATTTTAAAAAAATATTTTTAATTACATCATAATTTACATATTTCTTTATATACTTAATAAAACTTCAGCTTTAAACAATAAAAAAGTCAATTTAGCTTCCAAAAAGGTAAAAGAAAGTTTCTTTAAAATCTTATCAAATTCAATTTTCGCATTTCAAATTAGGTACGTAAATTATTTGGAAAACGAGACCAAACAAGTATCTGTACCTACTTATTGGGGAAAAAATTGAATAATGATCAAATTTACCACTCTATTATAGTAGTAATTTCATATTTACTACTTTTTTTATCAATGTTACCACTCTATCTATTTTTAATACAATTTCATAATTTGATTATTAAAAAGTTTAAATATTGTTAAGATGATGACATATAATTTGTTTAAAACAAAAATTAAATTAAGCAACAAAATCTAAAATAAGAAAATATGAAGAAAATTTTTTTATTTTTTCTATAAGAAATACTTTTTAAAATATAAATTTTAATTTTAATATTATATATAAATTGTTGTAGAAATATGTTTATACATCTAAAAAAAAGTAGAATAGTAAATTGTGAGTCCAATCTTTATCTAGACAAATAAATTGAAGTTTTTTGGTTAATGGTGCTAATCACATTTTTCCATTTTTTCCTCCAAAATTAAGACATTTGAATCAAAATATTTTTTTCTTTTTCTTTCCAAAATTATGACATTTGAATCAAAATATTATAGTAGTTTAGATTTTCATTTCATTCACTTTTCATAGTTTATATAGAGAGTTTTATGAGTTTTACAGTGTTTACTATTTAATTATTTTGGTTTTTTCAATTCAACAGTATAAAATACCAAATCAAATTAATTTTTTTTTATTTTTTATTTTGCATATTTAGTGACATAATAGAAATGTAGCTTGTCTTAAAAGGCAACAATAATAAAGTATTTTAAAAATAAAAGTATTTGACTTAATAATCACAATGATAGATATATGTTTTTCTCTCAATCAATTGGGTTTGAAATTGAAACCTTGTATAATTTGTTCTTGCCTAAGTTAGCCAAAAACAAGAAAAAAATTGTTTTTTCAATTGTAGAGAGAAGTTTTCTTCTTTTTATTTTTTTATAACATAAAATATTAAACTATATAATTAAAACCAACTCTTTTCTATCTCATAAATTTCACCAATCTTTTCTTATGGTAAAAAAATACCTTACAACAAGTGGCTTTGTATTCTTTTGTCTTTTTCTTAAGGTTACATTAGGAAATTACAATTATAGTCTAAAATTCTCACAATATACTATATATCACATATACATTTATGAAAAAATTACTAAACAAATAAAATAAATTAAATATAAAATTAGACTAAATTCACACACTTAAAAAAAAAAGAGTAAATTCACACAAACGTGAACTTGACATATAAAAATTTTAAGAGTTTCTTTTTGTCATTAGATAAGATTTCTTGATCAAGATTTTGTATTTTTCAATTCTTAATGCAAGAATTTTCAAAAGTTATGATCAACATGCAACGTTTAAATTTATTAGCTTTACAATTAATCTTATATTTTACAATGATAAAATCAAGTGATCAAAATTGCTTAAATATGTTTTTAAATAAGTATAAAAACCCCTTGACATGTTAAAATGAAATAGTTAAGTGTTTATGAAAGAAGAAAAGTTGAAACACTTTAAAATCTGATTTTTACATTGAAAGTATCGATAGTTATTCATTAAGTATGATACCATTAAATGAAATATCAATCCATTTGAAGCAGAAAATTAAAAGTCAAAGTGATGAACTTGAAGAATATCAATACACTTTAAACAAAATGTAAAATTCCCTAAGTTGAGTTGAAAGTATGGACATTGAGCTTGAAAATATCGATACATTTTAAACAGAATTTAAAATTTTTCAAGTTGAGCTGAAAGTATTGGTGTTTGATCCAAAAATATTGATACATTTTAAACAAAATGATTTTACCTAAAAACTATCAATACCTTTTCATGAGTTTTTAAATATATGCAGTAAAAGTATCGATACCTTTGTAAAGGGATGACATAATATCTAAAAAAACTTCTAAACTATTTAGGAAAATTTAAATAAGCTTTTATACTTTTATTGCGTTCAATTAGTCTCTTTTATTTTTATTTTAAACTAAATAAGCCTTTACAGTTCTACTTTAAGTAAAAAAAGACCTTATAACTAATAATTGATTTAATTAAAATATCATTTATCATTCTATTCTATGTGATACTAATGTGGCTTGTTAACATATTATAATTGATGATAATGTAATATGTTGATATATCATAATTGATGATGATGTTACGTGCTAATTTGATATGACAACACGACCATGTGGTAATTTTCACTACCCACATTAACACCATGTTAGTGCCATATAAATATAAGATGATAAGTGATATTTTGACTAATGGCAATTAGTTAATCGTTAGTCATAAAAGTTTATTTGATCCAAAATAAAAATATAAAAATTTGATTGAATGTGGTAAAAGAATAAAAGCTTATTTAAATTTTCTTAAATAGTTTAGGGGTTTATTTTATTAGTTTTAAAATGATTATAGCTTTGAAATGAAAAAAGTGATCAAAATTGCTTCAATGATCTTTGAACTTATTTGAGTGATCCTTGAACTTGTTTAAATGATTTTTAAAGTTGTTTAAATATAATTTGAATTTAATTTATTAATGCTAAAAACTTTCATACATTTGCTTTTGAAGTGCATAAGTGTTTTCTTATGAAAAATGATCAAAACTACTTGACGGATCTTTGATCTTATTTGAATAATTTTTGAAGTTGCTTGAATGAGTTTTTGAATTTGTTTGAATAGTTTTTAAACATTTTAAATAAGTTTTGAAATACCTAAGTGTTTTATGTGAAAAGTTTCAAAATTATTTGAATGATTTTTTAAATTGCTTTAATGATTTTTGAACTTCTTTGAATAGTTTTTAAAACTTGTTTAAATTATGTTTAAACCTCCCTTGTATTTGATTTTGAAATGTTCTAGTTTTAGACATCAATGTAGGTTCAAAAAGAAAAATTTTTTATATTTTAATCTATAAGTATCGATATATTTTAAATAGAATGGTTTTATAATTACCAAAGTTTAACTACTGGCCTAGCAACTTTTGGACCTAAACCACGTTTAGTTCATCAGTTGATGTATGATCTCCTTACTTTAACAGTGGGATTGGTGATGTAGCTTGTAGATTAGCGCTTCCACCTGCTTTGTTAGGGATGCGTAATGTGTTTCATGTTTCCTTGTTGAGGAAATATATTCCAGATTGTAGTCATGTGATAGAGTTAGCTCCTTTAAGACTTAAAGAAGATTTGTCTTATAATGAGCATCCTATATGTATTGTGGATAAGAAGGAGCAAGTTTTGATAAGGTGGACTATTCCTTATGTTAAAGTGCAGTGGAAAAATCACACAAAACTAGAAGCGACTTAAGATTTGGAAGAAAATATCAAAGAGAAGTATCTCTATCTTTTTGAGGTCCAAGGTAAGACTTTAAGAGACTAAACTCTTTTTAAGGAGGGGAGGACGTAATACCCCTCACATAAAATTTTTTTTTTTTGAATATAGAGTAGATATATTTTAGTTGGTGTCAAATTATGTTATCACATTTAAAAAAAATCAGTCAGTCTTACCTTATTGTATTTAAAAAGAATAATCAGTTAATCTTATTATGTTTTAAAATAAAAGTAATCAATTTTATCTTAACACATTTAAAAGAAAATGTAAAAAACTCACGTTAGTTTATTTCATCAGACTCAAATGATAAACAGTCAGAAAAGCTTAACATCAAGAAAGAAGAAAGACAGTAAAAAAGGAAAAAGCATTCAAGCAATTGCTGATAAAGGTATGTTTTGGAGTTGTATTTTCAGAGTTTGCGCACAAAAAACCCTGAATTATTTGTATTTCTTTAACTTTTATTCAAATTCAGCATTGTTCCAGTGACTTTCCAATGGCATGATGGGTACCAATGGGAATGTCTTGAAAAGATATTTTCAATGATTTTTGTAGCATATTGTTTGGTTTTGTGGTTTGGAAGACACGAATTTTTAAAATTAACTGAGAACATGGCTCTGATATCATTTGTAACGATCCAAGTCCAACCACTGACCTAACAGCTTTTTGGACCTAAATCACGTGACCTTAAAAGTTTAAACTCAAGTTGCTAGTAGTGATGGCCTTGAATTATTACATAAGTCTTAACAATTATATTCATATCTGATATAAAATGTGAGGTATCACAAGTTTTGCCCAAAATGTATTGGTACATTTCAAAATATATCGATATATTTAGTCTATAACTAGCTGTTACACACAAAAATGAAAGAAAAAATGATTATTTTCTTCATCAAACCTTCTCCAATGGCTCCAAAACTTCTCTTACTATAAAAAGAACTTTTCCAACACAATTACTAGGTTAGAAGAGGGAAGAAAGATATCGTTTAAATAAGAATAAAACCTTATGAAGAAAAAGAAGAAAAAAAGAGAGAAATTAAGCTAGAGCAAGCAAATTCAATACTTCCACCAAGCTTTTAAGCTTTTTTAAGCCACAATTCCTCTGTGCCTTCATTTCTATTTTTTGTAATTATTTTTATACTCATTGTACTTATTTAGCAAACCCCACCTTTGAGGTATCTTTGTTATTCAAAATTGTAAAAGAGAAAATTTTATGCCTTAGCCTTGAAAAGGTATTATGAAGATTATACTTGATCCATAAAAAGCATTGTATTGAGAGGTTATGCTTTATCTTTGAAAGGAATTGTAAAGGTTCTAGTTGAGCCTTAAAAAGTATTTTTCATAATCGATTTGAAATTTCTTAACGAGTTAAGGGAAAAGATGTAGGCAAGGAGGCGTAACCTTTATAAAAACATTGTGTCTTCTTTCTTTATTTTTCACTCCTTGAATTTACGCATTTACATTAAATAATTTATCAAATTTATTTTTAACTTGTTTATTTTTTAATTTAATATTCAAATTATTGTTGGCTCACTTTGATAGAAAAACAAATTTATGAAAATTATTTTTAACTTGACTTGATTGGAAGCTCGGAAAAATTTTACACTAGTGCATTTTGCCTTAAAAAAATTTGAAAATTTATTTTCAATTTGTTTGGTCATTATTTTGCTTAAATTACGTTTGGTATGTTTTAAAGTGAAAGCAAATTTGAGAGATTTGTTTTCAAACTTGCCTTCATAAAAAGTTTAAATTTATTGAAAAGAATTTTTAAAAATCCAATTTATCCCATTCTTAGATATTTTTCTCATTATAGAACTAACATTCCTAACATATCTAAATATTATTATGCCTAAAAGTATTAGTACTTACTGTTGGACACAAAATCCAAGCAACCAATTACCTTTTTTGGTATTAAATGCACTCTAACAAGTTCGACAAACTTCTCATCACATTTATGAAAAGAGAAGACTCTGAAAATATAAGATCAAGAAACATACAAGATTCAAGCATTAAGTACATCTTCACACTCTCTCTCTCTACCTTTTATTTTATAGTCTTCAAAGCATTATATTTATTGAGTTCAAATTCATTTACTTTTCATTATTTATTTCTCAAATTTTCTGTGTTATTTGAGTTTATCGACCTTAGAGAGGCATCTTATCTTGTACATCTTTATTTGTTACATTTTGAGAGAGGTTATGCCTTAACTATTAAAAAGTAGATGGTTGATTATATCTTAATTATTGAGAAGATAGAGAAATTAAACTTCTTTTTCATGCTCTCAAACTATTATTTTACTAAAGATCAAATTTTCACAAGAGTTTAGTGTGCTATAAAAGTTTCAAAATGGTTTCAAAGCTTGCAAATATTTTTTCTTTCAAAATTTGCAAAAAGTTTATAACTTTTCAATTCCTCTTCTTCGTGGTTTAGCCTTATTCCATTGCCATTTAAGCTAACAAATTCAAATTCTCATAAAAATTTTTAGTCGAAACATTTTTTCCTCTTTGTTTAAAAAATTTATTTTTAATAGCATTATACTTTCAAAAACTTATAAATTATTTAAAAAAAATTTAAATAATTTTTTATTATTTTATTATATTCAATTAAATTTTTTACTTTTATTTTAAATTAAATAGGCTCTTATAACTAACGATTGATTAACCACAATAAGTCCAAATGTGACTTATCATTTTATGTCAATGTTACACTAACATGAAGGGTGAAAAATGCCAAGTTACCATGTCATTATATCATATCAATATACCACGTTATTATTCATAGTGACATGTGAACGTGCCATGTTAGCACCATATAATATAAAAATGATAAATGATATTTTGACGAATGACAATTAATGCTTGTTTGGCCTAATTTTTTTTTAACTTATCTATCTCTTAAAAGTAAAAGTTAGGCCAAACATAAATTTTAAAAAGCTCTTAAAAAAATATTTTAAAAATTTTTTTTTAAAAAAAAGAGGTTTAGGAAAAGCTCCTCATAAGAGCTTTTTCTTCTTTTTTTTTAAAAATACAAAAAAAATTATTTTTATTTCAAAAATATCCTCACCTATTAAAAATAATTACAATATAACTCTTTCAAAAAAAGAAATACCTTTTATGATAATTTTAATCAAAATTATAACTTATAAAAAAAGAACTTATAAAAAAAAATTTACCAAACAATTTTCAACTTAATTTTAAAAGTTATTATTTTTTATAAGAGCTTGATAAGAGTTTTTAAACTAGAAAAAAGTTAAGTCAAACAGACTCTTAGTCAATTGTTTGTTATAAAGATTTATTTGATTTAAAATAAAAAAATAAAAATTTAATTAAATATAATAAAAAATAAAAATTTATTTAAAAAATTTTAAATAATTAAAAATTTACTGAAAACATTAAAGTGGATTAATCCACCAATTAGGAAAAGGTAGATTTAATTTTAAAGATGAAAAAAGTACCTTTCTTTTTCTAAAACGTTGAAATTTCAATTTTATTCTTAAGCCCCACCTCGACTAATGTATCTGGGTAGGCCGTCTGACACGCTTGGCTTGTTTTAAACTTGTATACAAGACTGAAAGAGTAATTTGGTCATTTCATTTAAATCCACGTCACTCCCCACAGTCCTTGTCTGTTTCCTCCAACATTTCTACACAAACAAAAGCGACATAATCCAAAACCCCAAATTTGCTCAAAAAAATTAAATTAAAAACAAATTCACGTAATCAGAAAAAGAAAGTACAGAAGAAGGAAAGAAAAATAGAAAATTCGCTCGCCTTTTCAAAATCAAAAACCCGATTCGTTTTTTTTTTTTTTCT
>NW_018397266.1:2363957-2377327 GCF_002168275.2 Theobroma umbraticum
TTTTTTTTTTTTTTTAAGTTTCTTACACCAATAATTGTCTTTTTTAACATCTTTATGGGAATAACATGACTGATACCTTCAACCATTTTTAGTAAAAGAAGTTATGACTTTATTATGTAGCATTTGCCAAAGTGTTTCTCATAAAAAGAAAATCTTTTGTTCATTTGTAATTTTCTGACTCGAGCAGTGCTACTCTTGAAGTCTGTAGATTATGGTCGCATGGCTGAAATACTGGTGCAGAGGGCAGCTTCTCCTGATGAATTCACTCGGTTAACAGCTATCACTTGGGTAAGTAGAATTGGACTTTATGTTGCCATAGAAAGGGAAAATGTTTAAAGCAGAAAAGATGTAAAGAACCTTGAAAATGGAATCTTCTGCAGTCAATTCATTTGTCCATACTATGATATTTTTTATTTTCTTGTTGTACAGATAAATGAGTTTGTAAAACTTGGTGGAGATCAGCTTGTTCCTTATTATGCTGACATACTGGGAGCCATTCTCCCCTGCATATCTGATAAAGAAGAGAAAATTAGAGTTGTAAGTTTATTTCTTCTAGAGTCTCCTTAATGTATCTTAAAGGACTATCTGCCATGTCTTTTAGAAACTCATGTTGAGTACTTTCCTTTGTGTTCATTTTTTGAGTTTGTTGTCATATTTTTGTATTAGGTTGCTCGTGAAACCAATGAGGAGCTTCGTGCAATCAAGGCTGATCCAGCTGAAGCATTTGATGTGGGAGCCATTCTCTCCATTGCGAGGAGGTGTAGTTTTTGTTACCTGGGAAAAATGCTAGGTTTGAAATGTTACTAGCAGTTTGCATGTCCAATATATAGCTCTTCTGTACTTTGAAGAGCTATTCAAAAGTGCTTAAAATGGTGTCTTGTTTAACTCCTGAAATAATTTAACTTTGCAATGATTTTCTAGTAATTAGTAGTTCTTTTGACTGATCAGGCAACTGCGTAGTGAGTGGGAGGCCACTAGAATTGAAGCATTGCACTGGATATCAACCCTTTTAAACAGACATCGTGCTGAGGTGAGGAGGCAGTTATTTGTTTATTTCATGTACATCTGGTTGTGTGCTTGTTTTCACATCATTTTAGTTTTTTACTATCATCATACTGATCTTATTTGCACAAAAACGTCATCAAAGTTCAAGTATGTATTATTGAAATATTTAAAAATTCTTTGTGATAAATCCCAAATCTTTCAACATTATGCCTCATAGGATGGCTGGTGGTTCATGTTTATGTTCTTTTCTACCATTATCTTCACTTTGAAGTTTCAAGGTCTCTCTCTTTATATGCATTGTATTGGCACTTGAAGATGGTTGTTAAATTAAAGGTAGATGCAAAGTTCAAAAGGTCTTGCTCAAAACTTAAACTGGCCTTTTTTATTCTGAACTATAATATAAGTAGACTTGATATAACAGCCAACCATGAGATCTTGATGGCTGCCAAAAACAAACAAACCTTCTCTACTTCTTGTTTTGGTAATGGATATGCATAGTATCTGCATTTGAATAAAAGCCATAATTGACCTCTCTTTGGAGCATCGTAAGCACTTTTGGAGGAAGCATATGTGATGCTGCGTACCTTAAATCTTTTCATGTTTGATAATGAGCACAGTGCCTGTGTAGAGGCATGATAATTTCAACATAAATTGAAAATAGAGTGGATAACCTCATATCAAATTTGTAATTTGAATGTTATATTTGTTTGCAGTTTCTGATGCCAGTGTTGCTCTAATGTAGATGATGTTTGGTTTTTCACCTGAAACAGGTCTTGTGCTTTCTAAATGACATATTTGACACCCTTTTGAAAGCTCTATCTGACTCTTCTGATGAGGTAAATTTCTGCTCCTCCTTAAGTGTTATGTATTTAATTGTTCTATTAAGGTTTTTCTTTTCTTTATTTTGGTGTTGTATATTGGTTTCACTATAATTACGATTACAATAGAATGTTCCCAATATGTATTATTTTGCATCTTGGATGAAACTGTTACTGAAAACTCTAGCTAACTCAGCTGGCATGGCAATATCTCTGTAGTCATCATCTCATTTCTGTTGTCAAACATTGGACCTAAAAAATAACAAAAGAGAAAGAAGAGGGGGGGGGGGGGGGTGGGGGGGGGGGGGGGGGGCCGCGTCAAGGCGGGAATTGGTATAAATGAGAATATTTATGAAGAAGGGTAAAATGCCTATATTTTGCTGTGAGAGCACTCAATTTAGTTTGCTTCTGTTACCTTCCTTTTGATTGTTTTCTTCATTTTGCTAGAATAACTTCTATCTTAATCCATCTGACATTATTCCAAAATTAGGTACAAGTTACTACTAGTCAGTCCATTTAATATTCATTTTTGAGTGTCTTTTGTTTCATTCCTCGAATCTCCCATCGTTTGTGGCTGTGCTTTTTTTCCAACAATTGGCTCTGCTTGCTGCTATCTTTATCTTGAAGCTTGTTACCAAATTTTTTGTCCTTCTATCATGTTGAATGGATGATAATGAAACAAAGGTTAGGGAATTTTCTTTGCCTATATATAAATGGATGTTATTATGTTGGAACACATCTTATGTAGCATCTGCTCTTACTATCAAGTACCTGGTATTGTCATAAAATTGAAATTTAAAACTGTTCATATATGATTTTATGATTTTGGAGTCCAACTATTTACATATTTTCTCTTTGTTAATATATGTGTGTTTGTGTGGTGTTGACCTAAAGGTGCTGTTGTTTGTGTATAATAATTTATCTGCAATTTGAATTTTTTGAACCAGGTGGTGCTCCTGGTTCTTGACATTCATGCATGCATAGCACAAGATCCCCTACACTTCCGCCAGCTTGTTGTTTCTCTGGTGCATAATTTCCGGGTTGATCATTCTCTTCTAGAGAGGTATTTTAGGCCCTTCAAGCGCCAGTTCATTTTTCTTTTTAATTAGAAAAATATTATTATTATGAATTGTTTTGTTGAGCACTCGGGTAGGCTACATGGCCTACTTGCTAAGGTTGTTGGAATTGCATACATGTTTCTCATCTCATTTGCAAATCATTCCCCTGTTTTCTTAGGCGTGGTGCTTTGATAATCCGTAGACTTTGTGTTCTCTTGGATGCTGAAAGGGTCTACCGTGAGCTATCCACCATACTTGAGGGAGAAGCAGATCTAGATTTTGCCTGCATTATGGTTCAGGTCCTGTCATGTATTTAAGAATATAATAATGCAGTAACATTGAAATAGTTTCTTCAGATCTTTATTAGTAGAATGGTATTTTGATTGAGAACCTGACTATAAATTTTCTCCTCTTGTGTTTCAGGCTTTGAATTTAATTCTACTCACTTCTTCTGAGCTATCCGAGCTTCGGGAACTTTTGAAACAGTCACTGGTTAATGCTGCTGGAAAAGATTTATTTGTTTCTTTGTATGCTTCATGGTGCCATTCACCCATGGCAATCATAAGTCTTTGTTTATTAGCTCAGGTAAGAATCTATTAACTCCTTTAAATGGCAAGCCAGGCATGCTCTTTCTGTGTGTGATGGGCTGAGGGAAGAGGTGCAGGGTTGCACTACCGTGGTGGCTGTTAATCTTGTATTTATTTGCTTGATAGACGTACCAGCATGCAAGTGCTGTGATTCAGTCCCTGGTCGAGGAAGATATTAATGTCAAATTCTTGGTCCAGCTTGATAAATTGGTTCGCTTGCTCGAAACACCAATCTTTGCTTATCTTAGATTGCAGGTGCTTAAATTATATACTAACCACTCGCCTTTACAATCTTGTCCGTTAATAGCTTTAACATGACTTGCAGGAGATTGTAACATTGCATAAGTTCTCTCTTTATTTAGTTTTTGGTTCGCTTCTGGTATTTGCTTATATTTCAGCAAGTCTTGAGCAGTATTTTGATTCATGATTTTTTGTCTAGCTATAATGTCTTTCTCTAAGTTGGTACGCGCTGTTGTATTTTACTCTATTAAACTAAACTATGCTATAGCATATGCTATTTTTTGTTTTTTTTGTTTTTGCCATAATATAGATGCATACTCACATGGTGATGTCAAAAAATTTGCCTATGCACAAGCATTTTATGATGGGATAATGATGGTCATTATGAAGCCTTCCTTATTGAGAAGGTTATGCGTCAGCATTTTGGTGACTGGTCAACAGACTTTGATATGATGAACAATTGTCCTTTTTAGATAGTTGCATATCTTCATAGACTTAAGGGTAGTTTGCAGCTTTCTGGTCATTTTACTGTGCCAAACTATATTAGCCTTAGGTGGATTAATTAGTTGTCCCCTTTTTTTTGAAATTGATTAATTAGTTGTCATTGTAGTTGCATTTTTTTTTTCAAGTAATTGATTTATTTCTATTTTGCTTGTTTGTCTTCTGAATCTAGAAGATTTCTTATGTAGCTGATCCTTTTTCTGATTTCCAGCTTCTTGAACCCGGAAGATATATATGGTTGTTGAAACTATTATATGGTCTTCTAATGCTACTTCCACAGGTATGTCTGTGCTGCTTTCTTTTCTATGCACCCTTCTCCCAAACTCACAGAAAAAAAAAGGAAAGAACATTGGTGCAAACTTGACCTCATCAAAACATTCCTTTTACTTTAGTGTTGGCTATGGGAATGGTTGATTGGTTTTAAGGGGACAATGCAGATCTCAATGTGTGTTTTTGATCTAGTCACAAACTGAAAACACACTTACGCATTGTGAATTAGTTTTTCCATGTTTAAATGATACTGACCATATGATTTAACTGCAGCAAAGTGCTGCATTCAAGATACTGCAAACTCGTTTAAAAACTGTGCCATCATACTCCTTCAGTGGTGATCAACTCAAACGAGCATCATCAGGGAACCCACACACCCAAATTTTACATCACAGTGGATCTCAAATCACTGAGGATGGTGATATAAGCCAAGATAATGGGAATTTACAGAATGGAATTAACTTTGCTTCAAGGCTGCAACAGTTTGAGCAAATGCAGCAACAACACCGTATGCTTGCAAAATCACAAGCACAACTACGAAATAGTTCCAGTTCATTATTAAAGGTGTGTGAGCTGCCTGTTGATAGTCTCATTTTCATTGTCTTGCATTATTGTTTTAATGATTTGTGTTACATCTATGGCAGTATATTGTGAATTAGGTTAAAAAAGAGTGGAATAACTGCAAATTAGAACACTTAGTTGAATGTTAGGTGGAGGTCAAACAGGGCCCCCTCCTGTAAGTAAGAGTTGGCTTCATACTCTCTTATTATGCTTTATGTCGTGCTATTGGCAGAAATGGAAAGGTTGTGTTGGCTGTCCTTTCTTTGTAATGCTTAACCTTTATTTACATCTTTCCCGCCTGCCATACCGAGAATCAACTTGTTACCTATCTCCTCTTATGTATGCAGGAAGGACAAAAAGCAGAAACCCGGCGACCTCCAACATCAGACACAAGCAGGCCTCCTTCAAGATCATCTAGGAAAGGCCCGGGGCAGTTGCAACTTTAATTCTTGTTGCCAGCTGATAGTTGAAGGTCAATTATACTACGATCTCAAAGGGCGAGATGTGGTATAGTTTGTAAAATTGTATATCATAGTAGTTTGTTTTATTAAGCTTATGGGAGTTGGGATGGTGAAAAATTGGGATTTGAATATAAGCTTGGGGGGTTTTCCAGGCTATTCATTTTTCCTTTGTGAACAGGAAAACCACATGTGGTTCTGTTATTTTTTATTGAAAACCACATGGATTAGAGGGAGATAATTAATCTAGAAAATGCAGTTTGTTTGTTTGTTTTTTTTTTTATAAATCCGTTCATGTCTCATAGCGATCTTACTAAATAAGGGAATCGCTAATTCATGTACAAATACATATTTGGTGAAATTATGCATCTACTCTTTTATTCCATACATAATTGATTCTATTGGCTTCTTGTAGTTCTCTCTTTATTGTTCCCCTCTTGCTCCTAACATATCATATATATATATATGTATGCTAACCCTTGAATTTCTGGGTTTGAGTTCGAGAATTAAATTCAATAATTATTATATATTTTTTATTCAATATACGAACTTCAAATCTTTTTTCTCATTCAATATTTCTCTTAATTATATATTAAAATATATAGAAAATGGTTAAAGTGATAATTTAATTGGAAGAATTTGGTGAGAATAATAAATGAAAAAAGGTTTTTGTTGATGGTCCCTCGTAACGCCTTTTCTTCTTTTTCATGGTGTCTGAATAACGGAGGAAGGAGTGCCTTTACAAAGTCGTGTCTTTTTCCTTCCATTTCTCGAGTCAAACAAAGCGTAAAAGCCTCCTCTTCTTCCCCCCAAGTTAATTATCGTTCTTTGAAACAACATATTCAATGCCGCGTTATTGCTGGAAAAGCAGGCACGTTGATTGGTGGCTGTTGAACCACTGAAGTTTCCATGGCTCCAACATGTTCCATGCTTTACAATGTAGCAGTCCTCATACCTTACTCGAATCGTGCTCTTTAAGAAAAAGAATTATGCACCAATGATTAAGCTAAATGCTTACTGTTTTAAGATTAAGACTGGGTCTAGAATCCAGCAGTTGCTCAGCCAGATTACGCTAGTGTCAAGACTACCATCAACTACAAGCAGTTGCCTATTTACAGTTCAAAACTGCCATATGAGCTACTCAAATAATCCTCTGAGCCCTTATATCCACACTCTATTTGTAATTTGCCAAGCTCCCAAATCTGGCACCTGTAGACAGTATAGTCAAACCATGTAATCAAGAATTTAATAGACCATTCCTATATGAACGTGGCTATACACCAATCTATATTCAGCCTTAAGATCTGTCAACTAGAAAGCATGAAACCATCTCTTTTATACAGCAACTGGATTTCAAAACTGTCTGCTCAATATTAGAATTCTACAAGAAAACATCGGACGGTTAATTACAAGGAGGTACACTTAATACCACGAAGACTTTCTGCAGCTGTACCATGTTTTTTACAGGCTTAATTTTATTACTAGTGTTTATAAAGCATATATCTTCTCAAGGTCAGAATTATACTCATTGTCTGATATATTTGCTGAGTATGACCATGAAAAAGACTTGCTCCCACTTGCCCTTCTTATTCGTCTCCGAGAGTCACTGCGAAATATCCCAAAATGTTGTCGAAAAACAAAATAGCACATGCTCGTGAGTGTGCCAACAAGAATCGGTGCTCCCACTATGGTTATGGTAACAGCCATCCATGAACTCCCTTTTCCCACAACCACAAAAGCTATGGACAAAAACGCTCCACAAGTGCAAGCGCAGGCAGCCCACATCAGCTTGTTAACTACTGATACAACCTGCTTCTGAGCTGTTGTGTCCCACGCAACCAAAGTGATCTGAACAACGACTACGGCCAGAGATATGAAGAGGGATATAGCATTCAGGAGGCAGAACACACGGAAACCTACGTGATATGCTATGTTAGCCTTCCCCGCATCTGGTCCATCTTTTACATATTGACCAGGCAAGCCGAAGATAGCCAAGAAAGCTATTGATGCAAAGAGCACAGCAACAACAGTAACAGAATTGGTGGTGCTCTGGACAGCTTCTCTGTGAAGTTTCCTAAGTTCCTTGGCAATTCCAGAAACTCTTCGGTTGGTTTTTTCATTTTGTATAAATTGTGAGTGCACCTCATGCTTAATATCACTCACAGTCCTCTTAAGTTCCATGGCTTCATCTACTTGGCCAACATACCTAGCATGCTTAGCACCCGCCTCTGTCAGAGCTTCTTTAATTTCCAGTGCAGGTTCTCCATACTGGAGTTTATCAGCCAAATCCATTGAAGTTTCACACTGATTATTAATGGCGTTGACATCGATAGATCTATAAGTTAGCAACAAGCTCACAATCTGAAAAGCAGAAAACAGAACATAAGTAGAGGAACAAGACCAAAAATGAATATGAGGATTACATAATCCTCAACATTCATAATCTTAAGTTATAACTCCTAACTTGTGTGATTCGCTAGTCTCAGATGACGAGATTCTCATGCGATTGAGATATGTGTGGCTGCTAGCATGCAGAAGTGAAGTATCATTTTTAGTTCTCATTGAGATTCTATTATATTCTTTCTTAAGTGATCTTGCCTTCCCTCCTTTATCCCTTTTGAAGGGTGAACTGAGGTGACTGACTTTTGGCAAGCAGCACATATTTTGAATCATCCTCTCAAAATAAGCTCATTGTCCAATAATAAAAATTTCACTGCCACCATTTATGGTATAATTACAGAAATGTACTAACAATCCTCTCTCGTTGAATGTCAATAGAAGTGCTGACTTTAATTAGTAGCGCCAGAACTACCGGAAAGGAATTGAATGGAAGGAAATGAGGAATGTTCATTATAAAAATGAACAATTAATTTTACTTTTATCTAAAGCAGAAAAATGTATAGATAAATAGAAATCTGCTGTCTCCATATCTGGTATATAGCAGAGAGTGTGAGATGAAAAAGGGATACCTGCGGACGAGATTTCCTTGTAGCTATGTGCAATGCTGTGTTTTCCTTTTTGTCACGTTCATTCAGGATGGAGTGATCAGCAAGCAATATTTCATCTACTACAGCAGTATTCTGACCCTTCACAGCCATATGGAGTGCAGTTTGGCCTTTCTTATCTTTGATGCTCACAATTCCTTGATCGCAGTCTATAAGAGCTTTAACTATATTAGTAAGGCCATACCTTGCAGCTGTATGCAATGCCGTCTTTCCATTTTTGCGCACTATCCTTATGCAGCTTGCATCAGCATTTAGTATAGCATTTACCACATCCAAATGATCTTTAACAGCTGCAGAATAAAGCGGGCTGGTGTTTGTAGAGTCACAAAACTTACAAAGCTCCGGCCAAATGCCCAAAAGTTCCTTCACTATACCTACAATGCAGTAATCCATATTTGTCAATCACAATTCAGAAATAGTAAGAAACTGTAGGCAAGATGCAATTGCAGATAAAAATGCACCAAAATAACAATAACAATCCTATGAGGAACGGGCTCAATTTTAATTGATCAAGACGTAGCCATATTGTTAACGTTCCTAAATCACGCGGAAGTCAATATTTGCAAGGCTACACAACAAAAATACCCATTCTCAGCTCCAAGTTGCTCGTATTTGAGTCTGCTTTATTGTACTGATTGAGCAACCAGGCAAAACCAATCTCCAAAAACCTATTCAACTCTATGTGTTATCCCAATTTTTAATGGTAAATAGCTGAACAACAGTACATACACAAAGGCAATGACAAAATTATGAGTTGATTGGATAGTTAAACCGATTACACAAAATCTTCAATTCCTCCACCAGATGCATCGTTTCCATCAAAATTCATCCCCCCACCACCAACAAAACATATAAGAAAGAAAGAAAATTTCCCATCATCAAAATCAAGCTAAATAATAGAACCCATTTTCAAAAATTAGGCAAAGGAATCAGAATCATACCCAAGTGTCCTAACTTAGCAGCAACATGAAAAGTGTTCATATCAGACTTAGACCTGATCTTAACAATCTCAACATCACAGAACTTGAGCAAGTAACTGAAAATCTCTTGAAAATTGCTCTCTGCAGCAATATACAATCCAGTCCCTCCTGACTCACTCTGTGCTGCCATCAGATTAGACACCGCTGATGATCCATCAGGCGATTCTTCTTTTGTCAACTTATCCAACAACTGCTTGACAGACTCAAGGTCCCCAGATCGGACATCTGCAAAGAAAGATTGCTGAGTAAGGAAACGTAAAGGCTTTGACTCCACCACCATAGCTTCTCCCTTCTTCTTCTTCTTCTGCTTCTTCAGTTTTTCACTTTCCTTTCCTGTTCGTTTACAGGGTTGTTTTTTTCTGTTCTTTCCTCTTAAAGTTTCTTGTTGTTTTCTTGGCTGTACAAGATAATGGAGCTATGGCGTAGGAGTGGTGGTAGCCCTTGAATTTCCTTTACAGGGCTTTTTTGTTTTATGGTAATGGTTTATTCGAATGATTGAGAAACGCAATGGGGTCTGTATTTGCAATCATGTGGCAGAGTTGACTATTAAAGAAAAGCAAGCACCTGGCAACCCAACAAACAGCATAGTGATTTTCACTGTTGGATTTTTTGTATGTCCTGTAACAGTAATACTACAATCTAATAAACCTACATAATGGAAGCTTTAATGCTGTCAAGAGTCTAGGAATCTCAGCTGTTGGGTTTCTTGTTTTTTCCTTCAAGGAATTCTTTGCTCTTTCTTGGGTAAGCTGCTGTTGGGTAAATAAGTTGTACAATGTGACACTTCCCATTTTGGGAGTGACATCAGTTAGTTAACTTGTTTTGTTTTGTGATGGTAACTTTCATGTCTATTTGTCTTTTAGACTTTTACCTCTTGTTTTGTTTTTCTGATCTTTCTTTTTATTCTCTTCTTCTTCAGGTAAGGACTGAGGAGGACTAAGCAGCTTCCAGAAATCCATTCAGGGCCTGCCCTGTTTGAAATTCTACTAAATAAGATACTCCACCCAGAAGAAATTCAACATATAATTATTTTTTTGGTTCAAATTTACATGTGATTGTGACTATGAAATATTAATCAGTTTGAATTGGATTGAATTCTTTATGACTTTGAATTAATTCAATCTGAGATTGTATTAAAATTTAGTTAGTATTGAACAAGTAGAATAAAAAAGGAACAAGTTAAAAAAAGGAGTCTTTCTAGTTGCCTTTTTCCTTTTCAACCTCTTGCATTTTTTTCTGTTGAAGTATTTAGGCATAGTGTTAAAAAAAATTCTAAATTATTTAAGAAAATTAAATTAAGTTTTTATTTTTTTATTATATCCAATCAAATCTTTTATTTTTATTTTGAATCAAATAAGTCTTTATGATTAATAATTGATTAATTATTTTTAATCAAAATGTCTATTATCATTTTATGTCCGTGTAACGATGACATAATATTGACGTGAAAGATGAAAAATGCACTATAACGATGTCATAATACTACATCAACATGTTATGTTATTATCTATTGCGATATATCAACATACTATGTTAGTGACATGTGACATAAAAAATGATAAATCATATTTTGATTACATCAATTATTAATCATAAAGACTAACTTAAAATGAAAATACAAAAACTTATTTGATTCAAAAAAATATAAAGACTTATTTAAATTTTTTTAATAATTTAAGAACTTTTTAAGATATTATGTCAAATATCTACTTCTACATTTCAACATTTAATATTTCTTATCACTTTAAGTTTGGTCATGCGAAGCAAAATTAAAAATTGGGTTTGATGTAAAAGTAAAAAATATTTTAAATAAAATGCATGATTTTATTTATATGGAATAATTATATCTAAATTGGTATTATACTTTAACCAATTGGCAATTGTTGACTTTTAATTAAACATAATTTTACTATTTGAATATATATAAAATATTTTTATATTTAAAAGAAAATTTTATTAAAGTTAAAAAAAGTAGCAAAAACACTCACAAACGGGAGCGTAGAATACGTTGTGTAAATAATGAATTTTTTTTAAATTAATTGTATAGTATATATATTTTGATTAAAAATAAGTGAATGAGATCAAAAAGATTTAGAGAGGCCCATTTGTGACCTTTGGATTCCTGAGCTTGTTAATCTTGGGCCTATTGGAAAGAACAACATATAAAATTGGGCCCATAAGTTCATTGGGTAGGTACATAGCCATGGTGGGTCAAACCCAAACTGGATGGGTTTGGTTCGAAGAGGCCCAAATTCTTACTCAAGATACATTTTCGGAGGGGCCGATAAGAAGGAAGGAAGAATATGAAAAAGAAAAATAACAAAAAAATATTAATATAATATTTAAAAAATTTCTAATTATTTAAAAATTTTAATTTTTTTAATTTTTAATACATTATATTAAATTTTTATATTTTATTTTAAATTAAATAAATTTTAATTAATGATAAAGTGATATTTTAATTAATAATAATTAATTAATTATAAATTATAAAAATTTATTTAATTTAAAATAAAAATATAAAACTTGATTTAAATATTTTTTTATAATAGTAAACATTATTTATTATTTACTTATGTTTGACACAAGAGATAAAAAGACAATGGAAGCAGATTAGTGGGGATAAATAAAAATAAAATACCAGAAGCACACCTGACCGATAATGAGGAAAGCTCGTCGGCGCTTGAAGGGCACGTGGCAGTCTCGGGATATATTTTAAAAAAATAAAAGAAAAACTTGATTTTGGTCAACAGTAAGCCGCTAAAATTCGAATCGGCAGCTTTAACTATAGAATAAGAAGGGTTTGTGCAAGTTGATAATCTATTTTGCATGTCTCATGAGAGTTGCATGCTGCTTAACAAAACAACACCAACGAGTCCTTTCACACTTACAATATGATTCTATTTTTTAATGCTTTTTTGATCCTTTATTCATAAGTGAATTTGAACTCTAAACAAGGTTTAAGAAAAATTATATATTAATTATTGAATTAAATGTTTGAATATCTTATAAATATATGTTTAAAATTGAACCCATAAAGTTTTATTTGATTAATCGAGAGAAAAATGTTTAGATGAATATAATATTTTTTTTCCTAATAAAATGGAAGTAATGACTTTGCATGACTAGAGTGAATCTACTATATTAAATGTCATACCATGTTAACATTAATACCTAATTACAATTTATTTTTTCTTTTGACACAATAGAAATATTTATTTAAAAAATTAAAATAGTATATCAATATATAAAAAAAAAATCTAAAAACTCTTCAATTAAGGAAACAAATCTCAACAAAAAATCCCCAAAATCATGGGTTATTAACTGTTATTACGTTTTGAAGTCCAATTTAATCTCTACTGAATCTAAATATAGCATGGTAAAAAGCAAAGTGAAATTAATATTATACATGTATATAAAATTCAACTACCCTGCATAATTAGAAGGAAAAATCATAAAGACAGGAAGGGAAGTTAATGTTTTGAGGGGGGGATTTACAGGTGTCATAATGTTACTGGGAGAAATTTTATTAAAAAGACAGCAAGGAGCTTTAGGGACACTATGGCATTCCCATGCCTAATAAGTCTTACGCAAAATTAAAACTGAAAAGACATGCTTACAAGTTCTGTTGTTCTCCACAGACTGTTACGATGCAATCACGCCTAAACTCCCTCTAAAACAAACCCACCGATTCTCCATATTTAGCATCCAACAATACTTTTAAACTCCGAAAACGAAAACCCGAATCGAAATCCGATTCCGGTTACAACTCCAATATATAACCACCAACCCCGATTTCCTCTCTCCCAAAACCAATTTTCTGCTTTCTTAATCTCTAGCATTGCTCTTTCTTCTTTCTCCTTTCAACTTTGGGGGAGTTTTTTTTT